>NW_006783290.1:524423-613346 GCF_000442215.2 Lipotes vexillifer
TCCTAGTGTGTGGAGACCTTTCCTCCTTCACAGCTCCCTCCCACTGGTGCAGGTGCCGTCTCTATTCTTTTGTCTCTGTTTTTAATTATTTTTTTTTCTTTTGCTCTACCCAGATAAGTGGGGAGTTTCTTTTCTTTTGGGAGGTCTGAGGTCTTCTGCCAGCATTCAGTAGGTGTTCTGTAGGAGTTGTTCCACATGTAGATGTATTTCTGGTGTATTTGTGGGGAGGAAGGTGATCTCCGCGTCTTACTCCTCCGCCATCTTTCCACTGCCCCAATTTTCTTTTTTGTTGTGTCTTTGTCTGTTTTTGGTATCAGGGTGATAGTGGCTTCATAGAATGAATTTGAGAGTATTGCCCCCTCTTAAATTTTTTGGAATAGTTTGAGAAGGCTAGATATAAGTTCTTCTCTTTATGTTGGTAGAATTTCCCAGTGAAGCTGTTCAGTCCTTCAAATTATGTTTCTTTTTGACTCAGTTTTGACAGGCTGTATGTTTCTAGAAACCTGTCTATTTCTTCTAGGTTGTCCAATTTGTTGGCATATAACTGTTCATAATATTCTCTTATGATTTTTTGTATTTCTATGGTATCTGTTGTTATTTCTCCCTTTCATTTATTATTTTATTTATTTGGGTCCTCTTCTCTTCTTGGTGAGCCTGTCTAAATATTTATCAATTTTGTTTATATTTTCAAAAAACCAGCTCTTGGTTTTATTGATCTTTTCTGTTTTTTTAATCCCTATTTTATTTATTTCCTCTCATCTTTATTATTTCCTTCCTTCTGCTTCATTCTTCTTCATAGCCAGATCTCTATGAATTTAGGAGCAATAGTTATCTACTGTCATCTTGAAGGGGTGTTTTTACATGGGAACCTCCCTGTGTAGACTGTGTGTGCCCAATTGTTTTGTTGCAAGGGCTGGTTTTAGTATGGATGCTAGCCACATCTTTCCTCAGGGTATGCTGGTCATTATCCCCTTGATAGGGGTTGTGATTGTTGTTGTGGTGTCCATAGTCTATGCTGGATGTGAGGTGGGGCCTCCTCTTTGCTCTGAAACTGTCACCATCCTATCAGGAGTGTGGTCTGCTCCACAGTTGTTGTAGTAGAAGCCCTGAGGGTGGGGCTTGATCAGGCTACATTGCCCTTGAGAGTGTGCCTTGCCTCAAAGGAGGTGACTACTGAAGCAAGTAAGGCCTCTGTGGTCACAGTGCACTGATGTACTTCCCATGCAGGAATCCAAGGTTCCCCCCAGAAACAGCCCAAGGTCGTGTCCCTTCTCTGTTGTGTTTGTCCCAGACCTGGTGCAAGACTTTGGTGTGAAATAGGCTGGTGCTGGGGGCTGGGGCATTATGGTTACAGGAATTGAGGTAGCCATGCTGCCACCTAAGACCTGGGCTGTCTCTGTGGCAGACTTCTCCCAGGATATGTCAGCCCCTGATCTGGGGCCAAGCTGAGTTGGGGAATGGGAGGATCCCTCCAGGAAATGAACCATGAGATGACATTCCAGACCCTCTGGGCTTTCTCCATGTAGTTAGATCAAGTCCGCCCCTAGGTCCTGTCTGCCCGAGGTTCAATGCCCAACCACTGCACATTCCTGTGGTGCTGCCCTGTGCAGGCACTGACAATGTTCACCATGGTCAGACCTGCCCCCACTCTGTGTGCACTGACAATGGGCTCCACAGTTGCCCCTGCTTCACACCCCAGGTGCCCTTGTCTGTCTCTGCACTACTAGACCAACTCTCTGCCCTGATCTCATTCCAGTCTGTGGTGTGGAGAGGGCCAAGGTGTTTGTCCCTTTAGATTGGGAAGTACAGGGAGGCAGCAGCTGCCAGTGCAAGTCTCTCTCCACCCTGGTTGTTAGCAAGCCAGCACACATGTTCCTCCCGAGTAGAGTCTAGGTTTTTCTGTACCCTCTATTTGTCCCAGTGGATTTCTCAGCAGGCAAAGGGTCTCCCCAGGGTGAGTGTCTGCCTTTGTGGACCTTCTCTTCCTTACAGATCTCTCCCAGGGGCACTGATGCCTTTTTATTTCCCATCCTACTCAGTTATGTGGGGGTCTTTCTTGCAGCTTTGGTCATAAAGGAGACCTTCTGCCAGTTTCCACGTAGCTTTTTGTGAGAACTGTTCCACATGTAGATGTATTTTTATGTTTGTGAGAGAGATGAGCCCCACGTCCTCTTACTCAGCCATCTTGATCTCCATCCAAAGATGTAAAACTTTAAAGTATTAATTAAAATGATTTGGGGAGCATATAGCATGACATTTCATGAAAATGATTTCTCATTTAATTATTCATACAGTTTATTTTTAAATAAGTTTATCATTCTTTCTAGAATATTTTTAAATTGTGATAAAAAGACACAAAATATACAATTTATCATCTTAACCATTTTTAAGTGTACAGTCTAGTAAAGTGTTAACTATATTCACGTTGCTATGTAACAGACCTTTAGAACTTCTTTATCTTGAAAAATTGAAACTCTATACTGATTGAAAAACAACTCCCAATTTTCCCCTCACCTTAACCCCTAGAAACTACAATTCTACATTCTGTTTTGATGATTTTGCCTATTCAAGATATCTCATTTAAATAGATTCAGTATTTGTTCTTTTGTAACTGGGTTATTTCACTCAGCATAATATCTTCAAGGATCATACATATTGTAGCATTGGACAGGATTTCCTTCTTTTTAAAGGCTGAATAATATTCCATTGTACATATATACCACATTTTCTTTATCCATTTAACTGTCGATGGATATTTGTGTTGCTTCCACCTCTTGAGTACTGCAAATAATGCTACAATGAACATAAATGTGCAAATACCTATTTGAGGTCCTGCTTTCAATTATTTTGGATATATATCCAGAAATGGATCATATGGTAATTCTATTTTTAGTTTTTAGTTTTCTGTACTGTTTTCCATAGTCGCTGCACCATTTTATGTTCACACCAGCAGCACAAAGAGTTCCCAATTCTCTACAATTTCATGACACTTATTTTGGTTTTTTTGAAAATGGTGATACTAATGGGTGTGAGGTGATATCTCATTATGACTTTGATTTAAATTTCTCTAATGATTAATGATCTTCAACAGCTTTTTATATGTTTGTTGGCCATTTGTATATCTGCTTTATATAAATTTTTAAATTTTATTTTATTTATTTTTTTATACAGCAGATTCTTATTAGTCATCAATTTTATACACATCACCGTATACATGTCAATCCCAAATCGTCCAAATCATCAAACTACCACCCCCACCACCCTGCCACTTTCCCCGCTTGGTGTCCATACACTTGTTCTGTACATCTGGGTCTCATTTTCTGCCCTGCAAACTGGTTCATCTGTACCATTTTTCTAGGTTCCACATATATGCGTTAATATATGATATTTGTTTTTCTCTCTCTGACTTACTTCACTCTGTATGACAGTCTCCAGATCCATCCACGTCTCTACAAATGACCCAATTATGTTCATTTTTTATGGCTCAGTAATATTCAATTGTATATATATACAACTTCTTTTTAAATCATTCATCTGTTGATGGACATTTAGGTTGCTTCCATGACCTGGCTACTGTAAATAGTGCTGCAGTGAACATTGGGATTCAGGTGCCTTTTTGAATTATGGTTTTCTCTGGGTATATGCTCAGTAGTGAGATTGGTGGATCATATAGTAATTCTATTTTTAGACTTTAAGGAACCTCCATATTGTTCTCCATAGTGGCTGTATCAATTTACATTCCCACCAACAGTGCAAGAGGATTCCCTTTTATCCACACCCTCTCCAGCATTTGTTGGTTGTAGATTTTCTGATGATGCCCATTCTAACTGGTGTGAGGTGATACCTCATTGTAGTTTTGATTTGCATTTCTCTAATAATTAGAGATGTTGAGCAGCTTCTTGATCATCTGCATATTTTCTTTGGAGAAATGTCTATTTAGGTCTTCTGCCCATTTTTGGATTGGGTTATTTCTTTTAATATTGAGTTGCATGAGCTGTTTATATATTTTGGAGATTAATCCTTTGCCTGTTTATTCATTTGCAAATATTTTCTCTCATTCTGAGGGTTGCCTTTTCATCTTGTTTATGGTTTCCTTTGCTGTGCAAAAGCTCTGAAGTTTCATTAGGTCCCATTTTCTTATTTTTGTTTTTATTTCCAATACTCTAGGAGGTGGGTCAAAAAGGATCTTGCTGTGATGTATGTGATAGAGTGTTCTGCCTATGTTTTCTTCTCAGAGTTTTATAGTGTCTGGCCTTACATTTAGGTCTTTAATCCATTTTGACTTTATTTTTCTGTATGGTGTTAGGGAGGGTTCTAATTTCATTCTTTTACATATAGCTGTCCAGTTTTCCCAGCACCATTTATTGAAGAGAATGTCTTTTCTCCATTGTATATCCTTGCCTCCTTTGTCATAGATTAGTTGACCATAGCTACGTGGGTTTATCTCTGGGCTTTCTATCTTGTTCCATTGATCTGTGTTTCTGTTTTTGTGCTGCTACCATACTGTCTTGATTAATGTAGCTTTATAGTATAGCCTGAAGTCAGAGAACCTGATTCCTCCAGCACTGTTTTTTTCCCTCAAGACTGCTTTGGCTATTCGGGGTCTTCTGTGTCTCCACACAAATTTTAAGATTTTTGTTCTAGCTCCATAAAAAATTCCATTGGTAATTTGACAGGGATTGCATTGAATCTGTAGACTTCTTTGGGTAGTATAGTCATTTTCACAACATTGATTCTTCCTATCCAGTAACATGCTATATCTCTCCATTTGTTGGTATCATCTCTAGGTTCTTTCATCAGTGTCTTATACTTTTGTGCATACAGGTCTTTTGTCTCTGTAGGTAGGTTTACTCCTAGGTATTTTGTTATTTTTGTTACTATGGTAAATGGGAGTGTTTCCTTAATATCTCTTTCAGATATTTTATCATTAGTGTATAGAAATGCAAGAGATTTTTGTGTATTAACTTTGTATCCTGCAAGTTTACCAAATTCATTGATTAGCTCTAGTAGTTTTCTGGTGACATTTTGAGGATTCTCTATGTATAGTATCATGTCATCTGCAAACAGTGACAGTTTTATTTCTTCTTTTCCAATTTAAATTGCTTTTATTTCTTTTTATTCTCTGAATGCTGTGGCTAGGACTTACAAAACTATGTTGAATAATATATGTGGTGAGAGTGGACATCCTTATCTTGTTCCTGATCTTAGTGGAAATGCTTTCAGTTTTACACCATTGATAATGATGTTTGCTGTGGGTTTGTTGTATATGGCCTTTATTATACTGAGATAGGTTCACTCTATGCCCACTTTCTGGAGAGTTTTTTTATCATAAATGGGTGTTGAATTTTGTCAAAAGCTTTTTCTGCATCTATTGAGATGATCATATGGTTTTTATTCTTCAATTTGTTAAAATGGTGTATCACATTGTTGACTTGCATATATTGAAGAATCCTTGCATCTGTGGGATAAATCCCACTTGATCATGGTGGATGATCTTTTTAATGTGTTGTTGGATTCTGTTTGCTAGTATTTTTTGGAGGAATTTTGCATCTATATTCGTCAGTGATATTTGTCTGTAATTTTCTTTTTTTGTAGTATCTTTGTCTGGTTTTGGTATCAGGGTGATGGTGGCCTCATAGAATGAATTTGGGAGTGCTCCTTCCTCTGCAATTTTTTGGAAGAGTTTGAGAAGGATGGGCGTTAGCTCTTCTCTAAATGTTTGATAGAATTCACCTGTGAAGCCATCTGGTCCTGGACTTCTGTTTGTTGGAAGATGTTTAATCACACTTTCAATTTCATTACTTGTTATTGGTCTGTTCATATTTTCTATTTCTTCCTGGTTCAGTCTTGGAAGGTTATACCTTTCTAAGAAATTGTCTATTTCTTACTGGTTGTCCATTTTATTAGCATAGAGTTGTTTGTAGTAGTCTCTTAGGATGCTTTGTATTTCTGTGGTGTCCATTGTAACTTCTCCTTCTTCATTTCTAATTTAATTGATTTGAATCCTCTCCCTCTTTTTCTTGATGAGGCTGACTAATGGCTTATCAATTTTGTTTATCTTCTCAAAGGACCAGCTTTTAGTTTTTTTGATTTTTGCTATTGTTTTCATTGTTTCTATTTCATTTATTTCTGCTCTGATTTTATGATTTCTTTCTTTTGGCTAAATTTCGGTTTTGTTTGTTTTTCTTTCTCTAATTCCTTTAGGTGTAAGGTTAGATTGTTTATCTGAAATTTTTCTTGTTTCTTGAGGTAGGCTGGTATAGCTATAAATTTCCCTATGTTCCCTAAGTTCTAAGCAGTTCTCTTAGAACTGCTTTTGGTGCATCCCATGTGTTTTGGATCATCGAGTTTTCATTGTCATTTGTCTCTAGGTATTTTTTGATTTCCTCTTTGATTTCTTCAGTGATCTCTTGGTTATTTAGTAATGTACTGTTTAGACTCCATGTCTTTGTGTGTTTTTTTATGTTTATTCCCAGTAATTCATTTCTAATCTCATAGCATTGTCATCAGAAAAGATGTTTGATATGATTTCAATTTTCTGAAATTTACTGAGGTTTGATTTGTGACCCAAGATGTGATCTATCCTGGAGAATGTTCCATGCACACTTGAGAAGAATGTGTAACCTGCTGTTTTTGAATGGAATGTCCTATAAATATCAATTAAATCTATCTGGTCTATTGTGTCATTTAAAGCTTCTTTTTCCTTATTTATTTTCATTTTGGATGATCTGTCCATTGGTGTAAGTGAGGTGTTAAAGTACACCACTATTATTGTGTTACTGTCGATTTCCTCTTTTATAGCTGTTATCAGTTGCCTTATGTATTGAGGTGCTCCTATGTTAGGTTAATATATATTAGTAATTGTTATATCTTCTTCTTGGATTGATCCCTTGATCATTATTTAGTGGCCTTCCTTGTCTCTGTAACATTCTTTATTTTAAAGTCTATTTTATCTGATATGATTAATGCTACTCCAGCTTTCTTTTGATTTCCATTTGCATGGAATATCTTTTTCCATCCCCTCTCTTTCAGTCTGGATGTGTCCCTCGGTCTGAAGTGGGTCTCTTGTAGACAGTGTATATATGGGTCTTGTTTTTGTACCCATTCAGTGAGCCTGTGCCTTTTGGTTGGAGTATTTAATCCATTGACATTTAAGGTAATTATTGATACGTATGTTCTTATCACCATTTTCTTAATTGTTTTGGGTTTGTTTTTGTAGGTCCTTTTCTTCTCTTGTGTTTCACACTTAGAGAAGTTCCTTTAGCATTTGCTGTAGAGCTGGTTTGGTGGTGCTGAATAATCTTCCCTTTTGCTTGTCTGTAAAACTTTTGATTTCTCCATCAAATCTGAATGAGATCCTTGCTGGGTAGAGTAATCTTGGTTGTGGGTTCTTCCCTTTCATCATTTTAAATATATCAACCTACTCCCTTCTGGCTTGTAGTGTTTCTGCTGAGAAAGCAACTGTTAACCTTATGTGAGTTCCCTTTTATGTTATTTTTTGTTTTTCCCTTGCTGCTTTCAATAATTTTTCTTTGTCTTTAATTTTTGCCCATTTGATTACTATGTGTCTCGGTGTGCTTCTCCTTGAGTTTATCCTGTAGGGACTGGCTGTACTTCCTGGACTTGGGTGGCTATTTCCTTTCCCATGTTAGGGAAGTTTTCGACTATAATCTCTTCAAATATTTTATTGGGTTATTTCTCTCTCTTCTCCTTCTGGGAGCCGTATAATGTGAATGTTGTTGTGTTTAATGTTGTCACAGAGGTCTCTTAGGCTGTCTTTGTTTCTTTTCATTCTTTTTTCTTTATTCTGTTCCACAGCAGTGAATTCCACTATTCTGTCTTCTAGGTCACTTATCTGTTCTTCTGTCTCAGTAATTCTTCTATTGCTTCCTTCTAGTGTAGTTTACATTTCGGTTATTGTATTGTTCAACTCTGTTTGTTTGTTCTTTAATTCTTCTAGGTCTTTATTAAACATTTCTTGCATCTTCTCGATCTTTGCCTCCATTCTTTTTCTGAGGTCCTGGATCATCTTCACTATCATTATTCTGAATTCTTTTTCTGGAAAGTTGCCTATCTCCAATTCCTTTAGTTGCTTTTCTGGGGTTTTATCTTGTTCCTTCATCTGGTACATAGCCCCCTGCCTTTTCATCTTGTCTATCTTTCTGTGAATGTGGTTTTTGTTCCACAGCCTGCAGCATTGTAGCTCTTCTTGTTTCTGCTGTCTGCTCTCTGGTGGATGAGGCTATCTAAGAGGCTTGTGCAAGTTTCCTGATGGGAGGGACTGGTGGTGGGTAAAGCTGACTGTTGCTCTGATGGGCATAGCTCAGTGAAACTTTAATCCACTTCACTGCTGGTGGATGGGGCTGAGTTCCCTCCCTGTTGGATTTTGGCCTGAGGCAACCCAACACTGGATCCTTCCTGGGCTCTTTGATGGGGCTAGTGACAGACTCTTGGAGGGCTCATGCCAAGGAATACTTCCCAGAACTTCTGCTGCCAGTGTCCTTGTCCCCACAGTGAGCCACAGCCAACCACTGCCTCTGCAGGAGACACCCCAACACTAGTAGGTATCTCTGGCTCAGTCTCCCCTGTGTTCACTGCTCCTTCACCTGTGCCCTGATGCACACACTACTCTGTGTGTGCCCTCCCAGAGTGGAGTCTGTTTCCCCCAGTTCTGTCAATGTCCTGCAATCAAATCCCAGTAGCCTTCAAAGTCTGATTCTCTAGGAATTCCTCTTCCCATTGCCAGACCCCCAGGTTGAGAAGCCTGGCAAGGGGCTCAGAAATTTCAATCCAGTGGGTGGACTTCTGTGGTATAAGTGTTCTCCAATCTGTGATTCACCCACCCAGCAGTTATGGGATTTGATTTTATTGTGATTGTATCCCTCCTACCATCTCATTTTGGTTTCTCCTTTATCTTTGGATGTGGGGTATCTTTTTTGGTGAATTCCAGTGTCTTCCTGTCAATGATTGTCCAGCAGCTAGTTGTGATTCTGGTGTTCTTGCAAGAGGGGGTGAGAGCATGTCTTTCTTCTACCTTGTGTATTTTCTTTGAAGAAATATCTATTCAGTTCCTTTGCCAATTTTTAATTGGATTATTTGGGATCTTGTTTTTGAGTTGTAGGATTTCTTTGTATATTCTAGATATTAACCTCTTATCAGATATGATTTTCAATCATTTTCTCTCATTCCATTGGTTACCTTTTCACGTTGTTGATTGTTTCCTTTGTTATGCAGATATTTTTAAGTTTGATGTAGTCTTATTTGTCTTATTCTTTTGCCAGTGGTTTTACTGTCTTAGCCAAGAAATCATTGACAATGCCAATGTCCAGAAGTATTTTCCCTGTGTTTTCTTCTAGGAATTTTATAGTTTAAGATTTTAATTTTAAATCTTTATTCCATTTGGAGTTAATTTTTTTACATTATGTAAGAGAAATGTCCAACTTCATTCTTTGCATATGGATATCCAATTTTCTCAACACCATTTACTGAAGAGACTGTCTTTTCCCCCATTGTGTGTTCTTGGTGCCATTGTCAAAGACTAGCTGACTACACAAGGGTTTATTTCTGGACTTTCTATTCCATTCCATTGTTCTATGTGTCTGTCTCTATGCCAGTACCACACTGTTTTGATTACTGTAGATTTGTATATTTTGAAACCAGGAAGTATGTGGCCACCAAATTTGTGATTTTTTTTTTTTAAGATTGTTTTGGTAATTTGGATTCTTTGAGATTCCATATGAATTATAGATTTTTTTCCTCTATTTCAGCCATAATGCCATTGAGATTTGCTAGGGATTACACTGAATCTGCAGATTTCTTTAGGTATTATGGACCAGAAATTTATTTAGGTAGTATGGACCAGAATACTATATATATATTTCTATAGTATTTAATAGATAGATGGTGTAAATATTGGTAAACATTGGTAAATACTGTTACATATGTTATTTTCCTCATTTTACACGTGCAAAGTCTGGAAAATGAGAGGTAGGTTTAACTACATTTTAAGCAGTGAGAAATAATTCTGCCTTCTAGTTCTTTAGAGAACTAGTTGACACTACCTCAGTGTTCTCTTTCCCATCTTTAAGCAATAAGAAATAATGATTCTGCTCTGTACCTTCATAAAGAATACAATGAGATGATGTACATGAATTTCAGTCAAGAGATTAAAACCATGGATAGGTTAGCTCTCAGCCAGTTTGTGTGAACTATGGTAGAATCCTATTTATGCTAGCCAGCAGTGACTCCAATAGTATGATCTCAGGGGACTATTGGCTGGAAGTGACTGTATTGAAGATTTGATGCTTGAACTGATATGGATACATAGCAGATATTGAAAAGTACAGCCATAAAATACAATGACATTACATTAAGGAGCTGGTATAATTTTATATTTTGTAAATGAAGAAAATAAGGCCACTCTGAGGTTATATGACTCATCCAAAGTCATGTTAAAAATGGAAAGCTAGGGACATCCCTGGTGGCACAGTGGTTAAGAATCTGCCTGCCAGTGCAGGGGACATGGGTCCAATCCCTGATCCAGGAAGATCCCACATGCCACGGAACAACTAAGCCCATGCATCACAACTGCTGAGCCTGCACTCTAGAGCCCACGCATCAAAACTACTGAGCCCATGTACCACAACTACTGAAACCCACACTCCTGGAGCCCGTGCTCCACAACAAGGGAAGCTACTGCAACGAGAAGCCCAAGCACCACAACAAAGAGTAATTCCTGCTCACCACAACTAGAGAAAGTCCACACACAGCAACGAAGACTTAACACAGCCATAAATAAATAAATAAATAAATAAATAAATAAATATTTAGAAAATGGAAAGCAATGTTTGAAATAAAATCTTAAATTCCTAATCCCCTGATATAAACTGCAGCCATTAATTCTTTAAAAGATATTTATTTTTCTATCTATAATGAAATATATTGTCTATAATGTGCTCACTAGAAAGATTCCCTGATGATATTAAAGCTGAGCCTACTTGATATCAAAATAACCAATCGATTCTGTCAGCTGGGTAAAAAGAATC
Source organism: Lipotes vexillifer (assembly GCF_000442215.2). NCBI lineage: Eukaryota > Metazoa > Chordata > Mammalia > Artiodactyla > Lipotidae > Lipotes > Lipotes vexillifer. The sequence continues at coordinate 535,469 of NW_006783290.1, forward strand.
TGTCAAACTAGTTGGCTGTATGACTCAGTCAGCTGAGAAAAGCGGGCAACCTTTTAAAAGGCCAGCAAAATGAGCCAAATGACGGTGAGTGATTGATCATTGTTCTATCTTTGGAAGCCTAAAGTTTTATATCCCATTCATCTCAAGCACTGGATGGGGCTTAATTTGTGAAATTTAAATGAATGATACTGCTATTCTCCTTAATGTTTTTTATCTGCATTCACTACAAGGGGGCAGCACAGCCATACAGATACATTCACATTTCTTCTCCAGAGGTTATAAATATTCAAGGTCACATTTCCTAAGACCTCCTCTGGGCTTTCACTTCATGTGTGTGTAAAATTTCTACTTGCACTTGAGCTAGGTGTGAAAAGTTTCCAGTATGACTTTCAGGCTGACCTTTAGTGCAAAGTCCATCTGACTTTCGGAGAACAACTTAGAAAATTACACTTTCTTTGAAAATAAGGTCAGAGTGTGGGTGGGGTGTGTAATGGAAAAATCTTTCCTCCCTTTTTCCAGGTTCTTTTGGTTGGCTTAAGAATTAAACTGACATGAGACAGATTAAGTGGAGGAAATCACACAAAATTTTTATAACATGTATACATGGGAGAGATGTAGGAAAACTGAGTAACTCACCAAAATGACTGAAGCCCTCACCTTAAATACCATCCTCAGCTAAAGACAAAAGGGGATGTTGAGAGTGAGGAGTCAGTTATGGAATGCCATCAGGAAAAAAGCACAGTAAACAAGGTTAAGTTTGTTATTCAGATTTGTCCTTGCTTTTTCTGATAGATTTCTAGAGGTTTGGTCATTCTCCTCTTCCTGGTACAGAGAGGGAGACATGCTTACAAATGGAGATTTTTCTTATAAGTGTAAACATTTCTTACAAAAGAGTAACTCCTACTTGGTTTTCAGAATTTTTCCCATGTGGCTGCTGTTTCTTAGATAATAACCAGCTTAAAATAATTAACATGCCAAGAATATATATTTTGGGGTGGCAAATTCTACTCCCCTACAGGTGGAATTGTTCAGAGAACTTCCAAGGAGAGGAAATTCCTTGTGCCTAGGCTCCTAGTACTAGCGTTTGAACTAATAATCTACTGTTAAGGAAAGGTGAAAAACACAACTAACCATCACAGACTTAGCTTTTACATTGCTCATTACTCTTTTAGTGAAAAGAAATTTGTACTTCATTTTTATTTCTGTTCCCTCATGATAATTGTATGGCTTATAAAATTAGGATTAATTATTGTGTTAAACTAAAGAGAAATAACATTAAAGAGTATCATGAAGACTCAAAGAAGGAGACTATCACATCCAGTGAGAAGGAATTAAGAAAAGCTTCATGGTAAAAAATGGTGATTAAGACAAACTTTGAGATGCAGATGGAAAGAAAGGACTTGAGGAAACAGGGAGGGGGAAGGGTAAGCTGGGATGAAATAAGAGAGTGGCATGGACATATATACACTACCAAATGTAAAACAGATAGCTAGTGGGAAGCAGCCCCATAGCACAGGGAGATCAGCTCAGTGCTTTATGACCACCTAGAGGGGTTGGATAGAGAGGGTGGGAGGGAGGGAGATTCAAGAAGGAAGAGATATGGGGATATATGTATATGTATAGCTGGTTCAGTTTGCTATAAAGCAGAAACTAACACACCATTGTAAAGCAATTATACTCCAATAAAGATGTTAAATAAATAAATAAAGACAAACTTTGAAAAATTAGTAGAATTCTAATTGACAGAGATGGAAAGTGATGGGGCTGGCATTTTCCAAAGAGAAAAAATGGCATAAACGAAGATCAAAAGCATGAACATTAAGGGGTCAATTTTGGCCAAATGGAAGTTTCATGTGAGGAAGAATTGGGAGGCAAGACTGGAATGTTAGAACTAATTAACTTTCTATGGAAGATACTTTGTTCAATAAGATACTACAGTAATTAGCAAAGAAAGTAGATCTTTATTGTAATATTTAATTTTTGGAGGATTTTTTTTTCATTTGGCTACATCACTTATAGCAATATGATGACCTATGGACAAACATTCACCCAACTAACTTTGTGAATCAAGCCTTTAATGGACTACCCTCCACCCCCTACCTTTGCCACAAGAGTTGCGTTTTTCAGGAGATTCAATTCAACTAGCTAGCCAGCATCCTTGCCTGAGTGACAATGCTAAAGTTTTAGTGATATAAAATCTTTACCAGGAATTAGTGAGAATGTATGGCAGAACAAGCTCTGGATAGACAAAGACAAAAGGGATCTGCTAAAGTTTGGAAGGGGGCACCAAAAATTGATTTGTAAATTTCTCAATATTGTCATAAATTTGCTTGAATTTGTTGCAGGAAGGGGGACCCCATCCAGGGCCTGAGAGTGGGCTCTTGTCTAACACTCGGAAAGGAATTATCTGAGGAGACACACGTACTGACAAAGCAAGAAACTTTTTTGGGAAGGGGCACTTGGGTCGAGAGCAGAAGGTTAAGGGAACCCAGGAGGACTGCTCTGCCACATGGCTCGCAGTATCCAGTTTTATGGTGATGGGTTTAGTTTACGGGTTGTCTCTGTCCAATCATTCTGACTCAGGGTCTTTCCTGGTGGTGCATGCATCTCTCAGCCAAGATGGATTACAGTGAGAAGGATTCTGGGCGGTTGGTAGGACATATGGGCTGGCGTCTCCTCTCTCCTTTTGACCTTTCCCGAATTTTTCCAGTTGGTGGCAGCTTGTCAGTTCCGCATTCCTTACCAGGACCTCCTGTTGTTAAGATAACTCATGCAAATGGCTACTATCTTGCCTGGCCAGGGCGGGCAGTTTCAGTCAGCGGTTCCCCTAAAAAATTTACTGGTAAATCTTTATGAAGACCCATGAAGTTCAATATGTTATATTATCAATTAGTTATCTTTTACATTTTAAATGTCCCCCTGAATAAAATATTAGTGTTAGAAGTGACTTTTTAATATCATCCAGACCACTGATTACCAAAAGTGAGACCTGTCCTAATCTATGAGTTTTCTATGAGAAATACAAAGACAAATTCAATTGTTCATAAACCTGAATTTAAGTAACTTTGAGAATTATTTTTTCCTATAATTTTGCTCTTATTAATCTTATTAATTTTGTTTAAATATCTTTTATGTATTGAATTAATGATAATGATGATAATAATCATATAAATTAAATGTTTACTATGTGCCACGTGCTGTTCTAAACACTTTACATATATTAATTCATTTAATCCTCACAACAACCCTATGAGGTAAGTACCATTTTTTCCTGGTTTCTTGATGATGGCAATAGTAGATGGTAGAGTATTTTTTAAATTATCTTCTAAAGTATCTTTATTGGTAAGATAAAAATTAAGCAACCCCAAATTTGCACCCCACCATTTTATTAGGTCTGAAAAATACAAAGAGAGAATAAATTATTTAAAAATTAAAGAAATCGGGCTTCCCTGGTGGCGCAGTTGTTGAGAGTCCGCCTGCTGATGCAGGGGACACGGGTTCGTGCCCCGGTCTGGGAAGATCCCACATGCCAAGGAACAGCTAGGCCCATGAGCCATGGGCGCTGAGCCTGTGCATCTGGAGCCTGTGCTCCGCAACGGGAGAGGCCACAACAGTGAGAGGCCCATGTACCACAAATAATAATAATAATAATAATAATAAATTAAAGAAATTGAGGCCCAAAAAGAAGACGAAAATTGTCCAAGAGCAAATAGCTAACCAATAGCAGAGACCAGGACTAGCACTCAGATATTCTTTCACCTAGACTAGCCCTTTTTTCCTAATACCCTAAGTTGCCTTGCAAGGGAACTATACAACTTTGTTCATGAACATGTTGAAAGTGTTAACATTTGACTTTTTCCTACTGCACAACTCTGAGATGCTTTCCCCTTCCTCTTATAACAGTTAATTTAAATCCAGGCCCTTGAGCAAAATATCAAAATGGAACCCCTTAGATACTTAGTCAACTGTCATCTCCTTATAGGAGAATCAAGGATCTCTCATTCTTTGATCCTCCCTTAACACACACAGCTGTGCAGTGGGTATTTCTAATCATGCTGTCACCCAGAAGATACACCTGTCACTCCTCAGGTCCTGAAAATGTTCTACTCTACCTTGAGTCAAAATAGTTTTTATGCTTTTGGAATTTCCTGCTGCAAAAGAACTCTCTGCCAGGGGCTCTGACCTTCAGGGGATGGTGTAAGACACATATTATTAGTCCAGCTTTCCCCTGAGTCTGGTGTATTGAAAGACTTAGTTGAGAGTACTTTGTCTTCTGCTTTCTCACCACCTGCACGCTTCACATATACACTCTTGCATTTATTTCTGATTTGGGGGAAGTCAGGACAACCTTGTCATCTGTTTGATTTTACTAAACTCATGGCCCAACCTGTTTCCTAAAAAATGTTTTTCTGGGTTATATTTATTTCTTTCTGTTAAGAATTAAATATAATTTCCTTTTAGAGAATGTCATGCTACCCCTGGAGACAATTTGCCTCCCCAGGGCTGAGATGCACAACTCTGTTACTTTGAACCTATTACAGGAACAGTGGAAAGAAATGAATAACAAATTGACTATGGTGCTGTTTAATTTGTTTAAAGTGGCTCCCAGTTTCTGATTTACCATTTCAAAAACAAATTTGTAGCCAATATATAAAGCAGAAAATCCTATTCATATGATAGCATCTGAATTATGAATACTTTCCCTGGCTCAGAATGGCTAGAACCATATAGAAAGCAGCTACATGAGATAAAGATTAAAAGTCCCATACCTCACGGTTGTTCTCATAATTCTCAGATGGTGCCCATCCATAAAGATGACTAAATAACAGAATCCAGAGTGGGGTGGGTTAGAAAAGGCTAAATAATGAATATTATGTTGGAAATTATTTTAGCAATCCTAGGGGAGATCGCAAGGGGATATATGTATGGGGAGGGTGGGGATAATTTTAGAAAAACTCAAATTAGTAACTCTTTTCCTCACTGAATCTAGCCACATGTTAAAAACTCAGCTTGATATGTTTGTTCTTTGCATTATTAACTCATTAAGCTATACCCATGGACTATAGAATGGGAAACTGCCTGTAGTGTCCTTGTTGTTAGCACTATCCAGATGGCTCCCTACTATACTGGGCAGCCTTACACATAGAGTGAAATAGATGGCCAGCTTCATGCAGTGATATGAAGAGCAGTAAGAGGCATCCCATCCCCAAATTGTTGCCCCTTCCTTAGCTTGCTACTTCCATCAACAAAGGATTAAAAGCCATTGTTAGAATATAAATGTTACCCAAAATGGGAAGGAGATTAGTGATTGACTAATTACAATCATTAGTCTCAACCATCTCAACTAGTTTTTCTTTGAGCAGGATTCTGAGAAATTGTGACAGAGGATAGGCAAATATTGGTGGTTGGAGGGAAAGGAACTGACAGTAGTGTTAAGTAGGAAGAGAAAATTGGAAATGAGTATTTTTTTCCCCAGGCATTTCTGTCAGTGGAAAAGAACTGAAGTAGATGGCATGGAAAATTTGGAGATCTACAAAAACAAGAATGGTAACATAAAACTTTAATCTTGACCTCCTTCACCATATCTGTCCTCAATTTACCTTCTTGAACATACTAATTTTGGGGATACATGCACATCAGCCTGGAAGTCAGGATTTTCTGATACTCTGGCTGTGATCCTGATCATAAAGAAACTGCTCCTGAATGGGAGAGTTACAGAGCTAGCTGCTTTTTTCCCCCTTCTTTAATAACCCATTAACAATGGAAACCTCAACGTTTCTTCTGCTGAGAAATGACAAGTTCTGATTCCATCCCCGTCATCTGTTTGTTATTTTCTAATTGCTATTCACCACCAGCTTGGTTTCTTGGGATCAAACTTAAATGGATTTAACCTTGACTTTAGGCATGACTGAGGCTAGTTCCACTGAACTATGAATCTTAAGATTTACCAGCAGACTGCTTAGAATTCCAAAAGGGTCTCTAGGCCTCCCTTTGACCCTGCAGGCCTAGTGAGCAGTAAGGTGAGAAGATCTCTAAGTCTCCATTGCCTCCTTCTCCCAATTGACTGAGCTATGTGCACAAATTTTACCTACACTCATGAAGATAATAGGGAGGTTTTTACAGTGAGGAACAAATTGTCTGATGGGCCTTCAGAGAAGACACAGTCAGTTGCATGTGTAAGGAGTAGAAAGTATTAATTCCCAGCCTCTGACCTAATTCCCTCACTCTCCTTCTCTGGTGCCCTGGCATGGCTTCATGCCTTCTGAGGATATTATTATTTTAGCAAATGCATTTTTAGAATTCATGTCGTCTCTTCAAAAAGGAAAACACGTGAATCTGAAGGAAGGGTGTGTAGGATGGTTATGAAGGCTTTACCTGAAAAGATACAAATGACAGGATAATTTGGCTTTCTGTTGATTGTTTTGTTTCAGACTAAGGAATGATTCATCAACCAATTATAGCCAGAAGAAATGAACACATGAGTGGCCTTACATGAGAATAGAACTTCAGCCCCATCAAAGTTAGCTAATAGCTGGCTACTTGCTGGCTGTCACAGAGCACCCTGAAACTGTGCCTCTCTGCCCAATCTTCAGTATAAAACTTCATAAGGAAAATAGGAGGGGCAAAGGAAAAGGAGGACAGAATTGCAGTATGACTAGATTCTGGGGGTGATAGAATCTGGAGAATTCCTGTATCTGCATGGTAATGTGTCTGGCTGATATCACAATGCTTATTTATAAGTTTCACAATGTTAGAGTAGATAGAATACTAAAATTAGAAGTAAAAGCTCTGAGTCCTAGTTCTACTTCTGTTACTGTGTGAATCCTTAGAAGAAAGAGCCTCTTCATTTTCTCCAGCACCAAAATGAAGTAGCTGGGTAAGAATACCTCTAAGGTACCTTCTAAATCTGGTATATTGTGGATATGAGCCTATAGTTTTCATGAGCAATCAAAAATTATAATAATCAAACAATATCCCAGTAAGGTGACCCAAAACAAAATGTACAAATGTGCTGTGTTGGAGCCATTGAATTTTCTTTGAATTTTCTTTCTTCTTCTGAGGTTTATTCATGCTATTCTCTTAACATTATATATACTTTACCACAATATCCCCAAATCATGCTTGTCAAAATCCTGCCCTCCTTCGAAGCCTAGCCCAAAGATTATTTTCACAATTACATTTTCTCTGATACTCTAAAGCAGGAAATAAGCTCTCTGTCTTCTGAGTGCCTGTAACATGTGATCTGCCTTTCTCTTAGAACAGTATCCACAGCTCTTCATCTTGGTTGAGTATGTCTTTTTTTTTCTATTACCCTGAGACGTGAGACTAGGTCTTACTTATTTTAGTGTCTTCCACATTTCCCATTACCTATCATATGGGATGTGATCAATACATGACATATTGACATGTCATTGACATGACAAGCCAATATTAAGGAGCATTTTATCTCTCTGAAATGTGATAGCAAGTTAATAAAAGAACAAAAGTATCTGCTGTGTTCAGAAATATGAACCAATTTCTAAGTTTTATTTTAACTTTGCATTTTACAACAATTTCAGACTCACAGAAAGAGTTGCAAAGAATTACCAAGTACCCTTCATCAGATTCATCATACATAGCCATAGCATGGCTATCAAAATCAGGAAATTAACAATGATCCAATGGTAGTATCTAACCTACAGACCTTATTTAAATTTTACCAGTGACCCCACTAATGTGCTTTGTTTGATCCAGCATCTAATTCAGAAACACATGTTACGTCCGATCGCCTCACGCCAGAGCAGCTTCAGCCTGCCCTTACACGCCCTGCCAACAAATTTATTTTCATTATTTTTAAAGAGTTTTCCCCAATGAGACCTTCAAGATGGCGGAGGAGTAAGAGGTGGAGATCACTTTTCTCCCCACAAATATACCAGAAACACACTTACATGTGGAACAACTCCTACAGAACACCTACTGAACTCTAGCAGAAGACCTCAGGCTTCCCAAAAGGCAAGAAACCACCCCCCATGTACCTGGGTAGAGCAAAAGAAAAAAGAAAAAACAGAGACAAAAAATAGGGATGGGACCTGCACCTCTGAGAGGGAGCTGTGAAGCAGGAAAAGTTTCCACACACTAGGAAACCCCTTCCCTGGTGGAGACAGGGGTGTGGCAGTGGGGAAAGTTTCAGAGCTACGAGGACAGCACAGCAAAGGGATGCGGAGGGCAAAGTGAAGAGATTACTACACAGAGAATTGGTGCCGACCAGCACTCACCAGCCTGAGAGGCTTGTCTGCTCACCAACAAGGGCGGATGGGGGCTGGCAGCTGCGGCTGCAGCTTGGGAGGGCAGATCCCAGGGAGAGGGCTAGGGTTGGCTGCATGAACAGAGCCTGAAGGAGGCTAGTGTGCCACAGCTAATCAGGAGGGAGTGCAGGAAAATGTCTGGGACTGACTAAGAAGCAAGAGACCATTGTTTCAGGGTGCACAAGGAGAGGGGATTCAGAGCACCACTGAAACGAGTTCCACAGATGGGCATGAGCTGCGTTTATCAGCACAGACAGCAGAAACTGGCATGAAACTCAAAGGCTGCTAATGCAACCATCAAGAAGCCTGTGTGGAAGCACAGGTCACTATCCACACCTACCCTGCCAAGAGCCTGTGCAGCCCGCCACTGCCAGAGTCCCGTGATCCAGGGACAACTTTCCCAGGAGAAAACACAGCCAGCCACAGGCTGTTGCAACATCATGCCGACCTCTGCCGCCACGGGCTCACCCCACATTCCATACCCCTCCATCCTCCAGGCCTGATTGAGCCAAGCCCCCTAATCAACTGCTACTTTAACCCCATCCTGTCTGGGCAGGGAACAGATGCCCTCAGGTGACCTACATGCAGAGGCAGGGCAAAATCCAAAGCTGAACCCCAGGAGCTGTGTGAACAAAGAAGAGAAAGGGAATTCTCTGCCAGCAGCCTCAGGAACAGCAGATTAATTCTCCACAATCAACTTGATGTACCCTGTATCTGTGGAATAGCTGAAAAGACAACAAATCATCCCAAAATTGAGGCGGTGGACTTTGGGAGCAACTGTAGACTTGGGGTTTGCTTTCTTCATCTAAATTGTTTCTGATTTTAAGTTTATTTTAGTTTAGTATTTAGAGTTTATTACCATTGGTAGATTTGCTTCTTGATTTGGTTGCCCACTTCCTCCTGCTGTTTTCTTTTTTTTTTTCTTATATATAGATATTTTTTTCCCCTTTTCCCTTTTTGTGACTGTGTATGTGTATTCTTTGTGTGATTTTGTCTGTATAGCTTTGCCTTTACCATTTGTCCTAGTGTTCTGTCTGTCCATTTTTTTATTTCTTTGCTTGTTTATTAGTATAGTTTTTAGCGCTTGCTGTCATTGGTTGTTTGTTTTTTGGTTTCGTTGCTCTCTTCTTTCTTATTTTTTCTTTCTTTTATACTTTTTAATTTTAAAATTTTTAATAATTATTTATTTAAAAAACTTTATTTTATTTTTTTTCTTCCTTCCTTTTTTCTCCCTTTTTCTCTGAGTGTGTGGCTGACAGGGTCTTGGTGCTCTGGTCAGGTGTCAGACCTGTGTCTCTGAGGTGGGAGAGCCAAGTTCAGGACATTGGTCCACCAGAGACCTCCTGGCTCCACGTAATATTAAACGTCTAAATTTCTCCCAGAGATCTCTATCTCAAAACTAAGACCCAGCTCCACTCAATGACCAGCAAGCTACAGGGTTGGACACCCTTTGCCAAACAGCTAGCAAAACAGGAACAGAGCCCCACCCATTAGCAGAGGCTACCTAAAATAATAAAAAGTCACAGACACCCCAAAACACACAGACAGATGTGGTCCTTCCACCAGAAAGACAAGATCCAGCCTCATCCACAAAAACACAAGCGCCAGTCCCCTCCACAGGAAGCCTACACAACCCATTGAACCAACCTCAACCACTGAGGCAGACACCAAAAACAACAGGAACTATGAACCTGTAGCCTGCAAAAAGGAGACCCCAACACAGTAAGTTAAGCAAAATAAGAATACAGAGAAACACACAACAGATGAAGGAACAAGGTAAAAATGCACCAGAGCAAATAAATGAAGAGGAAATAGGCAGTCTACCTGAAATAGAATTCAGACAAATGATCATAAAGATAATACAAAATCTCCGAAATAGAATAGAGAAAATACAAGAAACGTTTAACAAGGACCTAGAAGAATTAAAGAGCAAACAAACAATGATGAACAACACAATAAATGAAATTTAAAATTCTCTACAGGGAATCAATAGCAGAATAACTGAGGCAGAAGAACGGATAAGTGACTTGGAAGATAAAGTGGAAATAAGTACTGCAGAGCAGAAGAAAGAAAAAAGAATGAAAAGAACTGAGGACAGTCTCAGAGACCTCTGGGACAACATCAAATGCACAAACATTCGAATTATAAGGGTCCCAGAAGAAGAAGAGAAAAAGAAAGGGACTGAGAAAATATTTGAAAAGATTATGGTTGAAAACTTGCCTAACATGGCAAAGGAAATAGTCAATCAAGTCCAGAAAGCACAGAGAGTCCCATACAGGATAAATCCAAGGAGAAACATGCCAAGACATGTATTTATCAAACTATCAATAATTAAATACAAAGAAAAATTATTAAAAGCAGCAAAGAAAAAAAACAAATAACATACAAGGGTATCCCCATAAGGTTAACAGCTGATCTTTCAGCAGAAACTCTGCAAGCCACAAGGAAGTGGCAGGACATATTTAAAGTGAAGAAATGGAAAAAACTACAACCAAGATTGCCCATCAAGGATCTCATTCAGATTCAATGGAGAAATTATAACTTTGACAAACAAGCAAAAGGTAAGAGAATTCAGCAGCACCAAACCAGCTCTACAACAAATGCTTAAGGCACTTCTCTAGGCAAGAAACACAAGAGAAGGAAAATACATACAATAACAAACCCAAAACAATTAAGAAAGTGGGAACATACATATTGATAATTACCTTAAATATAAATGGAATAAGTGCTCCAACCAAAAGACATAGACTGGCTGAGTGGATACAAAAGCAAGACCCATATATATGCTGTCTACAAGAGACCCACTTCAGACCTAGGGACACAGACAGACTGAAAGTGAGGGGAGGGGAAAAGATATTCCATGCAAATGGAAATCAGAAGAAAGCTGGAGTAGCAATTCTCATACCAGACAAAAGAGACTTTAAAATAAAAACTATTACAACAGACAAAGAAGGACACTACATGATTATCAAGGGATCCATCCAAGTAGAAGATATAACAATTGTAAATATTTATGCACACAACATAGGAGCACCTCAATACCTAAGGCAAATGCTAATAGCCATAAAAGGGGAAATTGACAGTTACACAATAATAAACAATAATAGTAGGGGACCTTAACACCCTACTTCCACCAATGGCCAGATCATCCAAAATGGAAATAAATAAGGAAACAGAGGCTTTAAATGATACGTTAAACATGGTGGACTTAATTGATATTTACAGGACATTCCATCCAAAAACAACAGAATACACTTTCTTCTCAAGTGCTCATGGGACATTCTCCAGGACAGACCATATCTTAGGTCACAAATCAAGCCTTGGTTAATTTAAGAAAATTTAAATCATATTAAGCCTCCTTTCCGACCACCACGCTATGAGACTAGATATCAATTACATGAAAAAAAAAAACAAAAACTGTAAGAAACACAAACAAATGGAGGATAAACAGTGCACTACCTAATAACCAAGTGATCACTTAAGAAATCAAAGAGGAAATAAAAAAAAACACCTAGAAACAAATGACAATGATGACCCAAAACCTATGGGATTCACCAAAAGCAGTTCTAAGAGGGAAGGTTATAAAAATACAATCGTACCTCAAGAAAAAAGAAACATCTCAAATAAACAATCTAACCTTCCACCTAAAGCAATAAGAGAAAGAAGAACAAAAAATACCTAAAGTTAGCAGAAGGAAAGAAATCATTAATATCAGATCAGAAATAGTTGAAAAAGGAATGAAGGAAATGAGAACAAAGATCAATAGAAATAAAGATGGTTCTTTGAGAAGATAAACAAAACTGATAAACCATTAGACAGTCTCATCAAGAAAAAAAAAGGGTGAAGACTCAAATCAACAGAATTAGAAATGTAAAAGCAGAAGTAACAACTGACACTGCAGAAATGCAAAGGATAATGAGAGATTACTACTAGCAACTCTATGCCAATAAAATGGACAACTTGGAAGAAATATACAAATTTTTAGAAAAGCACAGCCTTTGGAGACTGAACCAGGATGAAATAGAAAATATAAACAGGGAAATCACAAGCACTGTAATTTGGACTGTGATTAAAATCTTCCAAAACACAAAGGCCCAGGAACAGATGGCTTCACAGGCGAATTCCATCAAACATTTAGAGAAGAGCTAATAAGTATCCTTCTCAAAATCTTCCAAACTCTAGCATAGGGAGGAACACTCCCAAACTCATTCTATGAGGCCACCATCACTCTGTTACCAAAACCAGACAAAGATGTCAAAAAGGAAGAAAACTAGATGCCAATAACACTGATGAACATAGGTGCAAATATCCTCAACGAAATACTAGCAAACAGAATCCAACAGCACATTAAAAGAATCATACACCATAACCAGGTGGGATTTATCCCAGGAATGCAAGGATTCTACAATATATGCAAATCAATCAATGCAATGCACCATATTAACAAATGGAAGGAGAAAAAACATATGATCATCTCAATAGATGCCAAAAAATCTTTCAACAAATTTCAACACCCATTTATGATAAAAACCCTGCAGAAAGTAGGCATAGAGGGAACTTATCTCAACATAATAAAGGCCATATATTACAAACCCATAGCCAACATCATTCTCAATGGTCAAAAACTGAAACCATTTCCTCTAAGATCAGGAACAAGACAAGGTGGTCTACTCTCACCATTATTATTCAACATAGTCTTGGAAGTTTTAGCCACAGCAATCAGAGAAGTAAAAGAAATAAAAGGAATCTAAATTGGAAAAGAAGAAATAAAGCTGTCACTGTGTGCAGATGACATGATACAATACACAGAGAATCATATAGATGTTACTAGAAAACTACTAGAACTTATCAATGAATTTGGTAAAGTAGCAGGATACAAAGTTAATGAACAGAAATCGCTTGCATTCCTCTATGCTAATGATGAAAAATCTGAAAGGGAAATTAAGGAAACACTCCAATTTACCACTGCAACAAAAAGAAAAAAAATACCTAAGAATAAACCTACCTAAGGAGAAAAAAGACCTGTATGCCAAAAACTAGAAGACACTGATGAAAGAAATGAAAGATGATATAAACAGAAGGAGAGAGATACCATGTTCTTGAATTGGAAGAATCAACATTGTGTAAATCACTATTCTACCCAAAGCAATCTACAGATTCATAGCAATCCCTATCAAACTACCAATGACATTTTTCACAGAACTAGAAAAAAATATTTCAGAATCTGTATGGAAACACAAAAGAACCAAAATAGCCAAAGCAATCTTGATAATGAAAAATGGAGCTGGAGGAATCAGGCTCCCTGACTTCAGACTATACTACAAAGTTACAGTCATCAAGACAGTATGGTACTGGCACAAAAACAGGAATATAGATCAATGAAACAGGATAGAAAACCCAGAAATTAACACATGCACATATGGTCACCTTATTTTTGATAAAGGAGGCAAGAATATACAATGCAGAAAAGACAGTCCCCTCATAAGTGGTGCTGGGAAAACTGGAGAGCTACATGTAAAAGAATGAAATAAGAACCCTTCCTAACACCATGCACAAAAATAAACTCAAAATGCATTAAATACCTAAATGTAAGGCCAGACAATATCAAATTCTTAGAGGAAAACATAGGCAGAACACTCTATGACATACATCACAGGAAGATCCTTTTTGAACCCCCTCCTAGAGAAATGGAAATAAAAACAAAAATAAACAGATGGGACCTAATGAAACTTAAAAGCTTTTACACTGTAAAGGAAACCATAAACAAGACCAAAAGACAATCCTCAGAATGGGAGAAAATATTTGCAAATGAAGCAACTGACAAAGGATTAATCTCCAAAATATACAAGCAGCTCATGCAGCTCATTACCAAAAAAAACAAGGAACCTAATACAAAAATGGGCAGAAGACCTAAATAGACATTTCTCCAAAGAAGATATACAGATTGCCAACAAACACAAGAAAGGGTGCTCAACATCACTAATCAGTAGAGAAATGCAAAACAAAACTACAATGAGCTCTCACCTCACACCCATCAGAATGGCTATCATCAAAAAATCTAGAAACAATAAGTGCTGGAGAGGGTGTGGAGAAAAGGGAACCCTCTTGCACTGTTGGCGGGATGTAAAGTGATACAGCCACTCTGGAGAACAGTATGGAGGTTCCTTAAAAAACTAAAAATAGAACTACCATATGACCCAGCAATCCCACTACTGGGTGTATACCCTGAGAAAACCATAATTCAAAAGAGTCTTGTGCCACAATGTTCATTGCAGCTCTATTTACAATAACCGGGACATGGAAGCAACATATGTGCATCGGCAGATTAATGGATAAAGAAGATGTGGCACATATATACAATGGAATGTTGCTTAGCCATACAAAGTAATGAAATTGAGTTATTTGTAGTGAGGTGGATGGACTTAGAGACTGACATACTGAGTGAAGTAAGTCAGAGGGGGAAAAACAAATACCATATGATAACACATATATTTGGAATTTTTTTAAAAAATGGTTCTGAAGAACCTAGGGGCAGGACAGGAATAAAGATGCAGAGGTAGAGAATGGACTTGAGGATACGGGGAGGGGCAAGTGTAACCTGGGATGAAGTGAGAGAGTAGTATTGACAAATATACACTACCAAATGTAAAATAGATAGCTATATACACTACCAAATGTAAAATAGCTAGTGGGAAGCAGCCGCATAGCACAGGGAGATCAGCTCTGTGCTTTGTGACCACCTAGAGTGGTGGGATAGGGAGGGTGGGAGGGAGACGCAAGAAGGAGGAGATACAGGGAGGAGACACATATGTATATGTATAGCTGATTTACCTTGTTATAAAGCAGAAACTAACCCACCATTATAAATGAATTATACTCCAATTAAGATGTTAATAGAGAGGGGGGCAGTGGAAAGATGGCGGAGGAGTAAGACGCAGAGATCACCTTCCTCCCCACAAATGCACCAGAAATACATCTACATGTGGAACAACTCCTACAGAACACCTACTGAATGCTGGCAGAAGACCTCAGACCTCCCAAAAGCCAAGAAACTCCCCACGTATCTGGGTAGGGCAAAAGAAAAAATTAATTAAAAACAGAGACAATAGAATAGGGACGGCACCTGCACCAGTGGGAGGGAGCTGTGAAGGAGGAAAGGTCTCCACACACTAGGAAGCCCCTTCGCGGGCAGAGATTGCGTGAGGCGGAGCGGGGAGCTTTGAAGCCGTGGAGGAGAGCACAGCAACGGGGCTGCGGAGGGCAAAGCGGAGAGATTCCAGCACAGAGGATCAGGGCCGACCGGCACTCACCAGCCAGAGAGGATTGTGTGCTCACCCGCCGAGGCAGGCGGGGCTGCGAGCTGAGGCTCGGTTTCGGTTTCGGTCGGAGCTCAGGGAGAGGACTGGGGTTGGCGACTTGAACATAGCCCGAAGGGGTTAGTGCGCCACGGCTAGCCGGGAGGGAGTCCGGGGAAAAGGCTGCACCTGCTGAGGAGGCAAGAGACTTTTTCTTGCCTCTGTGTTTCCTGGTGCGCGAGGAGAGGGGTTTTAAGAGCGCTGCCTAAAGGAACTCCAGAAACGGGCGCGAGCCGCGGCTAAAAGCACGGACCTCAGAGACGGGTGCGAGCCGCGGCTAAAAGCGCGGACTCCAGAGACGGGCGGGAGACGCTAAGGGTGCTGCTGCCGCCACCAAGGGGCCTGTCTGCGAGCATAGGCGACTATCCCCACCCCTCTTCCGGGGAGCCTGTGCAGCCCGCCACTGCCAGGTTCCCGGGATCCAGGGACAACTTCCCAAGGAGAACGCACGGCGCGCCTCAGGCTGGTGCAACGTCACGCCGGCCTCTGCCGCTGCAGGCCCACCCCGCATTCCGTGCCCCTCCCTCCCCCCGGCCTGAGTGCGCCAGAGCCCCCGAGTCAGCGGCTCCTTTAACCCCGTCCTGTCTGAGCAAAAAACAGATGCCCTCCAGCGACCTACACGCAGAGGCAGGGCCAAATCGAAAGCTGAGCCCCTGTGAGCTGTGAGAACAAAGAAGAAAAAGGGAAATCTCTCCCAGCAGCCTCAGAAACAGCGGATTAAAGCTACACAATCAATTTGATGTACCCTGCCTCTGTGGAATACATGAATAGACAGCAAATCATCCCAAATTGAGGAGGCGGACTTCTAGAACAAGATCTATGATTTTTTCCCCTTTTCCTCTTTTTGTGAATGTGTATGTGTATGCTTCTGTGTGAGATCTTGTCTGTATAGATTTGCTTCCACCATTTGGCCCAGCGTTCTATCGGACCATTTTTTTTTTTAAATTTTTTTCTTAATAATTAATTTTAATTTAAAGAACTCTATTATACTTTACCTTCTTTCTATC
Organism: Lipotes vexillifer; assembly: GCF_000442215.2. NCBI lineage: Eukaryota > Metazoa > Chordata > Mammalia > Artiodactyla > Lipotidae > Lipotes > Lipotes vexillifer. The sequence continues at coordinate 552,116 of NW_006783290.1, forward strand.
TTTCCTTCCTTCCTTCCCTTTTTGAGACAACGAATCATCCCAAATTGAGGAGGTGGACTTGGAGAGCAAGTTTTATGATTTTTTCCACTTTACCTCTTTTTGTGAGGGTATATGTGTATGCTTCTATGTAAGATTTTGTCTCTATAACTTTGCTTCCATCATTTGTCCTAAGGTTCTATCCGTCCCTTTTTTTTTTCTCTAAATAATTATTTTTTTAATTCAATAACTTTATTATACTTTATTTTATTTTACTGTATCTTCTTTCTTTCTGTATTTTTTCCTTCCTTCCCTCATTCCTTCCTTCCTTTCCTCCTCCCTCCCTCCCTCCTTTCTTTCCTTCCTGCATTGTTCCTTTCTTTTCTTCTTTCTTTCTTTCTTCCTTCCCTCTTTCCTTTCTTCCCTCCTTTCTTTCTTGCTTGCTTTCTTTCTTTCCTATTTCCTCCTACTTCTACTAATTCTCTCTACTTTCTCTCCCTTTTATTCTGAGCCGAGTGGATGAAAGGCTCTTGCTGCCCCAGCCAGGAGTCAGGACTCTGCCTCTGAGGTGGGAGAGCCAACTTCAGAACACTCGTCAAGAAGAGACCTCCCAGCCCCACATAATATCAAACGGCGAAAATCTCCCAGAGATCTCCATCTCAACACCAGCACCCAGCTTCACTCAACGACCAGCAAGCTACAGTGCTGGACAACCTATGCCAACCATATAGCAAAACAGGAACACAACCCCACCCACTAGCAGAGAGGCTGCCTAAAATCATAATAAGTCCACAGACACCCCAAAACACACCACCAGACGTGGACCTGCCCACTACAGAGACAAGATCTAGCCTCATACACCACAACACAGCCACTAGCCCCCTCCACCAGGAAGCCTACACAACACACTGAACCAACCTTAGCCACTGGAGACAGACATCAAAAACAACGGGAGCTACGAACTTGCAGCCTGCAAAAAGGTGAACCCAATCACAGTAAGATAAGCAAAATGAGAAGACAGAAAAACACACAGCAGATGAAGGAGCAGGATAAAAACCCACCAGACCTAACAAATGAAGAGGAAATAGGCAGTCTACCTGAAAAAGAGTTCAGAATAATGATAGTAAAGATGATCCAAAATCTTGGAAATAGAATGGACAAAATGCAAGAAGCAGTTAACAAGGACCTAGAAGAAATAAAGATGAAACAGACAATGATGAACAACACAATAAATGAAATGAAAAATACTCTAGATGGGATCAATAGCAGAATAAATGAGGCAGAAGAACGGATAAGTGACCTGGAAGATAAAATAGTGGAAATAACTACTGCAGAGCAGAATAAAGAAAAAAGAATGAAAAGAACTGAGGACAGTCTCAGAGACCTCTGGGACAACATTAAACGCACCAACATTCGAATTATAGGGGTTCCAGAAGAAGAAGAGAAAAAGAAAGGGACTGAGAAAATATTTGAAGAGATTATAGTTGAAAACTTCCCTAATATGGGAAAGGAAATCGTTAATCAAGTCCAGGAAGCACAGAGAGTCCCATACAGGATAAATTCAAGGAGAAATACGCCAAGACACATATTAATCAAACTGTCAAAAACTAAATACAAAGAAAGCATATTAAAAGCAGCAAGGGAAAAACAACAAATAACACACAAGGGAATCCCCATAAGGTTAACAGCTGATCTCTCAGCAGAAACTCTACAAGCCAGAAGGGAGTGGCAGGACATACTGAAAGTGATGAAGGAGAAAAACCTGCAACCAAGATTACTCTACCCAGCAAGGATCTCATTCAGATTTGATGGAGAAATTAAAACCTTTACAGACAAGCAAAAGCTGAGAGAGTTCAGCACCACCAAACCAGCTTTACAACAAATGCTAAAGGAACTGCTCTAGACAAAAACACAAGAGAAGGAAAAGTCCTATAATAACGAACCCAAAACAATTTAGAAAATGGGAATAGGAACATACATATCGATAATTACCTTAAATGTAAATGGACTAAATGCTCCCACCAAAAGACACAGATTGGCTGAATGGATACAAAAACAAGACCCATATATATGCTGTCTACAAGAGACCCACTTCAGACCTAGAGACACATACAGACTGAAAGTAAGGGGATGGAAAAAGATATTCCATGCAAATGGAAACCAAAAGAAAGCTGGAGTAGCAATTCTCATATCAGACAAAATAGACTTTAAAATAAGGACTATCAGAAGAGACAAAGAAGGACACTACATAATGATTAAGGGATCGATCCAAGAAGAAGATATAACAATTGTAAATACTTATGCCCCCAACATAGGAGCACCTCAATACATAAGGCAAATACTAACAACCATCAATTATAGGAAAAGAGCAGTAAAAAATACAAACACATGGAGGCTAAACAATACACTACTTAGTAACGAAGTGATCACTGAAGAAATCAAAGAGGAAATTAAAAAATACCTAGAAACAAATGACAATGGAGATACAACGACCCAAAACCTATGGGATGCAGCAAAAGCAGTTCTAAGAGGGAAGTTTATAGCAATACAAGCCCACCTTAAGAAGCAGGAAACATCTCGAATAAACAACCTAACCTTGCACCTCAAGCAATTAGAGAAAGAAGAACAAAAAAACCCCAGAGTTAGCAGAAGGAAAGAAATCATAAAAATCAGATCAGAAATAAATGAAAAAGAAATGAAGGAAACAATAGCAAAGATCAATAAAACTAAAAGCTGGTTCTTTGAGAAGATTAACAAAATTGATAAACCATTAGCCAGACTCATCAAGAAAATAAGGGAGAAGACTCAAATCAATAGAATCAGAAATGAAAAAGGAGAAGTAACAACTGACACTGCAGAAATACAAAAAATCATGAGGGATTACTACAAGCAACTCTATGCCAATAAAATGGACAATCTGGAAGAAATGGACAAATTCTTAGAAATGCACAAACTGCCAAGACTGAATCAGGAAGAAATAGAAAATATGAACAGACCAATCACAAACACTGAAATTGAAACTGTGATTAAAAATCTTCCAACAAACAAAAGCCCAGGACCAGATGGCTTCACAGGCGAATTCTATCAAACATTTAGAGAAGAGCTAACACCTATTCTTCTCAAACTCTTCCAAAATATAGCAGAGGGAGGAACACTCCCAAACTCATTCTACGAGGCCACCATCACCTTGATACCAAAACCAGACAAGGATGTCACAAAGAAAGAAAACTACAGGCCAATATCACTGATGAACATAGATGCAAAAATCCTCAACAAAATACTAGCAAACAGAATCCAACAGCACATTAAAAGGATCATACACCATGATCAAGTGGGGTTTATTCCAGGAATGCAAGGATTCTTCAATATACGCAAATCTATCAATGTGATTAACCATATTAACAAATTGAAGGAGAAAAACCATATGATCATCTCAATAGATGCAGAGAAAGCTTTTGACAAAATTCAACACCCATTTATGATAAAAACCCTGCAGAAAGTAGGTGTAGAGGGAACTTTCCTCAATATAATAAAGGCCGTATATGACAAGCCCACAGCCAACATCATCCTCAATGGCGAAAAACTGAAAGCATTTCCACTAAGGTCAGGAACAAGACAAGGTTGCCCACTCTCACCACTCTTATTCAACATAGTTTTGGAAGTTTTAGCCACAGCAATCAGAGAAGAAAAGGAAATAAAAGGAATCCAAATCGGAAAAGAAGAAGTAAAGCTGTCACTGTTTGCAGATGACATGATACTATACATAGAGAATCCTAAAGATGCTACCAGAAAACTACTAGAGCTAATCAATGAATTTGGTAAAGTAGCAGGATACAAAATTAATGCACAGAAATCTCTGGCATTCCTATATACTAATGATGAAAAATCTGAAAGTGAAATCAAGAAAACACTCCCATTTACCATTGCAACAAAAAGAATAAAATATCTAGGAATAAACCTACCTAAGGAGACAAAAGACCTGTATGCAGAAAATTATAAGACACTGATGAAAGAAATTAAAGATGATACAAACAGATGGAGAGATATACCATGTTCTTGGATTGGAAGAATCAACATTGTGAAAATGACTCTACTTCCCAAAGCAATCTATAGATTCAATGCAATCCCTATCAAACTACCACTGGCATTTTTCACAGAACTAGAACAAAAAATTTCACAATTTGTATGGAAACACAAAAGACCCCGAATAGCCAAAGCAATCTTGAGAACAAAAAATGGAGCTGGAGGAATCAGGCTGCCTGACTTCAGACTATACTACAAAGCTACAGTAATCAAGACAGTATGGTACTGGCACAAAAACAGAAAGATAGATCAATGGAATAGGATAGAAAGCCCAGAGATAAACCCATGCACATATGGTCACCTTATCTTTGATAAAGGTGGCAGGAATATACAGTGGAGAAAGGACAGCCTCTTCAATAAGTGGTGCTGGGAAAATTGGATAGGTACATGTAAAAGTATGAGATTAGATCACTCCCTAACACCATACACAAAAATAAGCTCAAAATGGATTAAAGACCTAAATGTAAGGCCAGAAACTATCAAACTCTTAGAGGAAAACATAGGCAGAACACTCTATGACATAAATCACAGCAAGATCCTTCTTGACCCATCTCCTAGAGTAATGGAGATAAAAACAAAAATAAACAAATGGGACCTAATGAAACTTCAAAGCTTTTGCACAGCAAAGGAAACCATAAACAAGACCAAAAGACAGCCCTCAGAATGGGAGAAAATATTTGCAAATGAATCAACTGACAAAGGATTAATCTCTAAAATTTACAGGCAGCTCATGCAGCTCAATAACAAAAAAATAAACAACCCAATCCAAAAATGGGCAGAAGACCTAAATAGACATTTCTCCAAAGAAGATATACAGACTGCCAACAAACACATGAAAGAATGCTCAACATCATTAATCATTAGAGAAATGCAAATCAAAACTACAATGAGATATCATCTCACACCAGTCAGAATGGCCATCATCAAAAAATCTAGAAACAATAAATGCTGGAGAGGGTGTGGAGAAAAGGGAACACTCTTGCACTGCTGGTGGGAATGTGAATTGGTTCAGCCACTATGGAGAACAGTATGGAGGTTCCTTAAAAAACTACAAATAGAACTACCATATGACCCAGCAATCCCACTACTAGGTATATACCCTGAGGAAACCAGAATTCAGAAAGAGTCATGTACCAAAATGTTCATTGCAGCTCTATTTACAATAGCCCGGAGATGGAAACAACCTAAGTGCCCGCCGTCGGATGAATGGATAAAGAAGATGTGGCACATATATACAATGGAATATTACTCAGCCATAAAAAGAAACGAAATTGAGCTATTTGTAATGAGGTGGATAGATCTAGAGTCTGTCATACGGAGTGAAGTAAGTCAGAAAGAGAAGGACAAATACCGTATGCTAACACATATATATGGAATTTAAGAAAAAAAAATGTTATGAAGAACCTAGGGGTAAAACAGGAATAAAGACAGAGACCTACTGGAGAACAGACTTGAGGATATGGGGAGGGGGAAGGGTGAGGTGTGTTAGGGCGAGAGAGAGACATGGACATGTATATACTAACAAACGTAAGGTAGATAGCCAGTGTGAAGCAGCCGCATGGCACAGGGAAACCGGCTCGGTTCTTTGTGGCTGTCTGGAGGGAGGGTGGGAGGGAGGGAGACAAAGAGGGAAGAGATATGGGAACATATATATATGTATAACTGACTCACTCTGTTATAAAGCAGAAACTAACACACCATTGTAAAGCAATTATACCCCAATAAATATGTTAAAAAAAAAAAAAGATGGTAATAGAAAAAAAGAACACATGTTACATTTGTAGTTGTCATGTCTCTTAAGTCTCTTTTAAACTGGAACCTGTCTTAGTCTTTCGTTGTCTTTCTGAACCTTGAGAACTTTAAAAAGTACTGGCAGTTTTTTTGTAGAATGGTCCTCAATTTAGGTTTTTGATCAGTTTATACATTTTGGTGGAAATAGCATAGAAGTAATGCATGCTTCTCGGTGGATCATATCAGGAATCATATCATGTCCTTTTGTCCCATTACTGGTGATATTGTTAACTTTGATCATTTGGTTGAGGATTTCTCCACTCTAAATTTATTATTTTTTATTTGGATAACCAATAATTACCTTGTTTGGGGGGATGCTTTGAAACTATGTTATTATTGTGGTGTTTGGCAGATAGTGGTTTTCTATTTCCATCATTTTTTCTACATTTGCTAGCTGAAAATCTACTAGTAGATATGAGCTTTCTCTTCTCTCCCATTTTTTTACTTATTAAATAATTTTTATATCAGCATGGACTCATTCATTCCCTTTTTTTTTTTTTTTTTTTTTTTTGCTGTACGCGGGCCTCTCACTGTTGTGGCCTCTCCCATTGCAGAGCACAGGCTCTGGACGCGCAGGCTCAGTGGCCATGGCTCACGGGCCCAGCCGCTCCACGGCATGTGGGATCCTTCCAGACCAGGGCACGAACCCGTGTCACCTTCATCAGCAGGCAGGCTCAACCACTGCACCACCAGGGAAGCCCCTCATTCTTATATTATATGTACAATGGTTTATAATTCAACATCCCAATTCTTTATTTTGTTTCAGTTAACTTTTAAAGAGAAATTTTCAGTTCTGACTTTATTGTATTGTCTCTTCTGACCTAACCTTAGCTATGCGAAGCTCTAACTCTTGATTAGGGCTACCCAAAGAATTGGAGGCCCATTTTTCTTAAACAGCATCAAATCATGGGAGCACCTAGTATAATATCATGCAGCCAGTGAATATTCAAGAAGTATTTTTTATTTTTTATGTTACTGAAGCAGGTAGTTTGGAAGCCTTAACAGAATGAAAGCCCAAAATTCTGATCATTATAAGTAATTTTATTTTGAGGCATATTTTCAGGCACTATTCTGTTCATCATTGTAGATATTAAATACTGATGCAAGTTCTTTGCATGGAAAAATTTTCTAGAAGCACTGCTCACAGAATAGGAGGTAAATAAAGTTGGCCTTGCTTCAAGATGAGATTGGAACACTAGTGTGTGTTGCTGTGCTAAATTTAGCCTTTCATGAAGGCTACTAAATGCATTCATCTAATGTAGAACATGATTAAATACTGATAACTAGCACAGAAAAGAAAGCAAAGCTTGGGCCAGGTTCATGACCCTTCCTGTTGGTAGTGAAACAGCTTAAAAATAGGGAGAATTGGGCTTCCCTGGTGGCACAGTGGTTGAGAGTCCGTCTGCCGATGCAGGGGACACGGGTTCGTGCCCTGATCGGGGAAGATCCCACATGCCACGGAGAAGCTAGGCCTGTGAGCCATGGCCGCTGACCCTGCATGTCCGGAGCCTGTGCTCCACAGCGGGAGAGGCCACAACAGTGAGAGGCCCGTGTACGGCAAAAAAAAAAAAAAAAAAAAAGGGAGAATTGTGAAATAGCTATTTGCACGAGCCATTTCTCTCTCTGTGACTCCAAAGGGCAGAAAACAACCTACAGTTGCCTTCAAAGCAGTGAAGTGAAGAAAATAATTTATCAAATGCAAAAAGAAGATTTTTTTCTTTCCTGTGTATTCTGGCAAACTCAGAACTACAAGCTGGTGAGTCACACTTCAGGTAACTAAGGTTATTCACTCTAAGCAGGATATGGTAAAAGAGTGTCTATTTGGAATCCAGTCCACAGGGTTCTAACTACTTAGGAGCTAGAGCATGCTTGTGATATGGCAGACACAGAATAGATCTAGTTTTGTAGGGCCTGAAATGTTTATAACATGACATTCCCTATTTAAGAAAATAATATGTGCAGTTTACTTGCAAATTTTACACAAGCATGTGAACACATTGCTAAGGTGCCTCTCACAGCCTTGGAAAGCACCTATGCAAGTGAGGGGCCCTGGAGCTTCAACTTTATTAGCTTCACAGTAAATCTGCATCTGGATGGATCCACAGCATGGACAACCTGATATGAGGCTCCAATAACTTTCTTTGCCTGCTACAAGTCTATAGGTTGATTGCGATAGTTGGTAACCAGATCTAGAGATGTCAAAAAGAGACTGTATTGTTTCTGTTGGAATTGTAGGACCACTGGATGGCTTTTGAAAAAGCAGACTACCCTGTGGAAGCTGCTGCCCCAAAGCAATGATTTGGTAGATTTCCTGTAACAAGGGAGTGGTGTAGGATAAAATGTTGGACCAGTCAATTCTATGGGTGGATTATATTTAAAAATGTACTAACAAGTATAACTCTTTGTGGTTTGTGAGTTTATGGTTTTAGCTACATGAAGATTTAACAAGAAATGATTTCATCTTACAAGTTTTGAACCTTAACCCTGCCTAAATCATCTCTCTCTGTCTTCATAATCCTGAGGTTTTGTGTTCCTCTAAAACACCTGCTATTGCAAGTCTTATATAGCTTTTAGGAAAAATGCTAAAAGTTGAGGTACAAGCTTCTTTATTAGTTTTAACTGTTTGTTAGATTTTCACAGATACTCCACAGCCCTTATAAAATAACAGAAGACAAGAGCATTTCATTTTCCCTCAAGGCTGCAAAGAGCTTTGAGAAAAAGAAATGACTAGACTTTCGATAACTTTCTGAGAGAGAATGCATATTTATTGTAGAATCAGATTCTCCCTGATTGGAGGATGCAGGCTGACAAACTTGTGGAATCAGATATTTGCCATATATTTAAGAAATTAAGGGGTGCATTGTTCCATACTGGGAAACCTGGCATGAGATTTGTGACCAAACTATGTCCAAATGCACTCAACCTACCAGTATGCTTTACTGTAGTGAGGCAATATAAAATAGTCGTTGAGTGCTTATATTAGAATCAAAAAGACCTGTGTGACCATTTCTGCTGTGTGATCTTGAGCATATTACCTCCCTGAGCCTCACTTTCCTTGTCTGAAAATTGGAAAGAGAATATTATATTCTTGCATGACTGAGGACTATTGTGAAGGTTAAATGCATGAAGAACTATTAGCATAGTGCTTTGCACAGGAAATCATGTGTGTTTGTTAGCTGTTATTGTTATTGTAATAAGTTAGCATCAGTCTTGCTGGTAAGCTGATTACCATGTAGATGAGTGACAGAGCAAGGAAACTCCCCATATTGTTTTCCTGTGAACACAGAAAGGGATTTAACAGTTAGCCCACTGCATGTAAAGGAGAAAATAGAGTCCACAACACATGGGACATTTGTCTATGTGATGCATGCAGTCAAGATGGAGGCTTTCCCCAATCTTATTTTCCTATACTAATCCTATTGTAAAGTAAGCCATTCTTATCCTTATGTTATCAATTGGACTTTAAAAAATAATCTATACAATAAAATATAAAGTCCAGAAAAGACTGAAACTACTTTGTGTATATAGAGGATTGTGGATAATGAGAGCCAAGCTTCTCATTGTGAGAGAAAGAAGTTACAAATAAGAAATGGAGAGGGCTAGAATGAACCCTGTTGTGTTGGATTGGAATTGGGGATGAAAGTCAGAGACATCAAAATGAACTTGTGTTTTGTTTAATACGTATACAGGTGGACAGACACTGAAATAATTATAGAGCTGTGCACCAAGGAGCACCTAGAAGCAGTGAACCCCAGTAGCAATGAGTATACGTAGTTTTCAGATCTTGGTTCCTAATTACCGTTCTCTAATAAAAGGAGCCGAGACTCCATGGAGAAATTCCTGATTCCAGGGCTGGGGCAGGGAATACAAAAAATGAGTGTGTAGCATCTTGTTGTCCCAGAAAGTAATGAACTGCTCAATAAAGGAAGAAGGCATGTCAATGGTACAGAGGAGCCAGGCTGAAGGAGATCCCAATAGCCCGAACTAGAACAATCTGAACAACAAAATAAATAATGATACTACTGGATTATAACCCATAGCATAAAATAAATATCCCTCTGTCCATACTTGTGTAAATAAATGATTGGATAAATAAACAAATAAATGAGAAAGAAGAAGTAACTCTTCCTTTCAGATGAATTTTAATCAATACATGTAGAAGAAATGAGGGAAATTTAAAAACTCACTTAGGTAAACATCACAGTAATAATTGCTGCAAGCAAGAATCTTAGATGGATGTTAAAATCAATGGGCAAAAGTATAATAAGAAACAGAATATCTGCATAATTTCAAAGTACCTCTCCCACAAGATATTATTAGTTAGAAGGGGATGGATAGTAACTATACAGTGTAGAAATCTCTCAGACATCACCTTAACCAAATGATCAAAGTTAACATGACCAGTGTAAGACATATTATGATGAATTGAGAAGGATATGTCAACTCTGTGGTGTTCATGCAAAAATACATAATCTCAACCTAATCATGAGCAGGTCGTGAAAGACAGGTAAAGATGGAGGAAATGTCATAGACCAGAGGAGACACAGAAGACATGACAACTAAGTGGAATATGGGATCCTCCTAGAGAAGAAAAAGTGTATTCCTATAAAAATTGATAGAATTCATAAAAGGTCCATAGATTAGTATGTATGTATTGTACAATAAATAGTATTGTTTCAACATTAATTTCTTAGTTTTTCTAAACAAATATCTTTCATTCAATAAAAACCAGAATGTTTTGGTTTCCTATATGAATATTTTCCATTCAAAATTCAGTAAACAAATTTCTCCCTTCACAGGACATAACAATTTTCCAAAACAGATTAATTGAACAGGGAATTATTTTGAAGAACTATTGATTGAAAACTCCCAAGTGAGTAAAACTTAATCTAATAAACTGATCTGGTGTCAATAGTACTTTTTTGGATAGTGTATTGTAAATTTACAACTTTAACATCACTAAAAAATATCACATAAAATGTACCATCACTATGGTTTTGATCTTATGTTAAACAGCAATAGTACATTACACACAAACTAAGGTAATATTTCATAACCTAGATAAATGTTTTATTGTGATTATACTTTTTTGTGGTGCCCTCAGCAGTGAGAGAATAGATTCCTAACCACTGGACAGCCAGGGAATTCCCTGATTATGCTTTTAATTTTTTTTGAATTTTTATGGTATCAAGTCTACTAAGGAATGAATCGTTTATATTTCAGGGGAAGAAATCTGTTGATTGTCTACTTAAGTAGAGAGTAAAGGTTTAGAAAGCAAATTTCTAATCTTCAAATGTCAGCCATCTCAGGCTGTGCAATTTCTATGGCAGGGTAGGTATAATTTACTGGTGTGGTCCAGAAGTATTATTGGTATCATTGCCTACAGGTCTTAGGAATCATGTAAAACATGCTGGTAAAAACAATGTCAGTCCTTGTGGAAAATTGTCAATGCCAACGATGTGTAATGGGTGATCCCTGAATACATTCAAATTTGGTTGACAAAAATATATATACCCTAGAGTAATGTGTGATCAGGAATTAGAAACAAAACTTAGAGGAAAAACATTGATAAGCTATGCCAAAATACTTACCTGCTCTCTCATGTTCAAAAAAGAGTGCTGAATCAGTTACATGCTAACAACATGGGTGAATATTTAATTACTGAATTGAATTTAATTTACCTTAAATTAGATAAAATAATAAATTGCCTGTTCAACAATCATTCCAAAACCTAAAAGTAAAAAAAGAAAACCTAGAGAAGCTTCAAGATGGTGGAAGAGTAAGATGCGGAGATCACCTTCCTCTCCACAAATACATCAGAATTACATCTACATGTGGAACACATCCTATATAACACATACACAATGCTGGCAGAAGAACTAAGACCTCCCAAAAGGCAAGAAACTCACCACGTACCTGGAAAGGGCAAAAGAAAAAACACAGACAAAGAATACGGACAGGACCTGCGCCAGTGGGAGGGAGCTGTGAAGGAGGAAGGGTTTCAACACACTAGGAAGCTACTTCACGGGTGGAGACTGTGGATGGCAGAGGGGAGAAGCTTTGGAGACATGGAAGAGAGAGCAGCAACAGGGATGCAGAGGGCAAAGCAGAGAGATTCCCACACAGAGGATCAGTGCCAACCAGCACTCACCAGCCCAAGGGGCTTGACTGCTCAACCGCTGGGGCGGGCAGGGCTGGAAACTAAGGCTCGGGCTTCAGAGTTCAGATCCCAGGGAGAGGACTGGGGTTGGTGGTGTGAACACAGCCTGAAGGGGGCTAGTGCACCACGGGTAGCCAGGAAGGAGTCCAGGAAAATGTCTGGAGCTGCCAAAGAGGCAAGAGACTTTTTCTTCCCTCTGTTTCCTTGTGCACGAGAGAGGGGATTAAGGGGCTCCAGAGACGGGTGTAAGTTGCAGCTATCAGTGCAGACCCCAGAGAAGGGCATAGGACAATAAGGCTGCTGCTGCCACCACCAAGAAGCCTGTGTGCAAGCACAGGTCACTATCCACACCTCCCTTCCGGGGAGCCTGTGCAGCCTGCCACTGCCAGGGTCCCGTGATCCAGGGACAACTTCTCTGGGGGAACACAGAGCACACCTCAGGTTGGTGCAACGTCACGCCGGCCTCTGCCGCCACAGACTCACCCGGCATCCGTACCCCACCCTCCCCTGGGCCTGAGTGAGCCAGAGCCCCCGAATCAGCTTCTCCTTTAACCCCGTCCTGTCGGAGCGAAGAACAAACGCCCTGAGGCGACCTACACACAGAGGTGGGTCCAAATCCAAAGCTGAACAACGGAGGCTGTGCGAACAAAGAAGAGAAAGGGAAATTCCTCCCAGCAGCCTCAGGAGCAGCGGATTAAAGCTCCACAATCAATTTGATGTACGCTGCATCTGTGGAATACATGAATAGACAACGAATCATCCCAAATTGAGGAGGTGGACTTTGGAAGAAAAGGTATATATTTTTTCCCCTCTTTCTCTTTTTGTGAGGGTGTATGTGTGTGCTTCTGTGTGAGATTTGGTCTGTATAGATTTGCTTTTACCATTTGTCCTAGGGTTCTGTACATCCATTTTTTTTACTTTTTAATTTCTTTTCCTTAATAATTATTTTTCATTTTAATAACTATTTTATTTTACTTTATTATATTTTATATTCTTTCTTTCTTTCTATTTCTTCTCCCTTTTATTCTGAGCTGTGTGGATGAAAGGCTCTTGGGACAGCAAACTTCAGGACACAGGTCCACAATAGACCTCCCAACTCCACATAATAGCAAATGGTAAAAAACTCCCAGAGATCTCCATCTCAATGCCAAGACCCAGTTTCACTCAACAACCAGCAAGCTATAGTGCTGGACACCCTATGACAAACAACTAGCAAGACAGGAACACAACCCAACGCATTAGCAGAGAGGCTGCCTAAAATCATAATAACACCACAGACACCACAAAACACACCACAAGTTGTGGACCTGCTAGCAAGAAAGACAAGATCCAAGCTCATCCACAAGAGCACAGGCACTAGTCCCCTCCACCAGGAAGCCTACACAACACACTGAAACAACGTTAGCCACTGAGGACCGACACCAAAAACAACAGAAACTACAAAATTGCTGACTGCGAAAAGGAGACCCCAAACACAGTAAATTAAGCAAAATGAGAAGACAGAGAAACAAACAGCAGATGAAGGACCAAGGAAAAAACCCACCAGACCTAACAAATGAAGAGGAAATAGGCAGTCTACCTGAAAAAGAATTCAGAATAATGATAGTAAACATTATCCGAAATCTTGGAAATAAAATGGAGAAAACACAAGAAACGTTTAACAAGGACCTAGAAGAACTAGAGAGTAAACAAACAATGATGAACAACAAAATAAATGAAATTAAAAATTCTCAAGAAGAGATCAATAGCACAATAACTGAGGCAGAAGAACTGATACGTGACCTGGAAGATAAATAGTGGAAATAACTACTGCAGAGCACAATAAAGAAAAAAGAATGAAAAGAACTGAGGACAGTCACAGACATCTGGGACAATATTAAATGCACCAACATTCGAATTTTAGGGGTTCCATAAGAAGAAGAGTAAAAGAAAGGGAATGAGAAAATATTTGAAGAGATTACAGTTGAAAATTTCCCTAATATGGGAAACGAAATAATTAATCAAGTCCAGGAAGCACAGAGAGTCCCATTCAGGATAAATCCAAGGAGAAACACACCAAGACACATATTAATCAAACTATCAAAATTAAATACAAAGAAAACATATGAAAAGCAGCAAGGGAAAAACAACAAATAACACACAAGGGAATCCCCATAAGGTTAACAGCTGATCTTTCAGTAGAAACTCTGCAAGCCAGAAGGGAGTGGCAGGACATATTTAAAGTGATGAAGGAGAAAAACCTACAACCAGATTACGCTACAGAGCAAGGATCTCATTTAGATTTGATGGAGAAATTAAAATCATTACAGGCAAGCAAAAGCTGAGAGAGTTCAGCACCACCAAACCACCTTTACAACAAATGCTAAAGGAACTTCACTAGGCAAGAAACACAAGAGAAGGAAAAGACCTACAATAACAAACCCAAAACAATTAAAAAAATGGGAATAGGAACCTACATATCGATAATTACCTTAAATGTAAATAGAATAAATGCTCCCACCAAAACACATAGAATGGCTTAATGGATACAAAAAGAAGACCCGTATATATGCTATCTACATGAGACCCATTTCAGACCTAGGGACATATAAAGACTGAAAGCAACAGGATGGAAAAAGGTATTCCATGCAAATGGAAATCAAAAGAAAGATAGTGTAGCAATACTCATATCAGATGAAATAGACTTTAAAATAAAGACTATTAGAAGAGACAAAGAAGGACACTACATAATGATCAAGGGATCAATCCAAGAAGAAGATATAAAAATTGTAAATATTTATGCACCCAACATAGGAGCACCTCAGTACATAAGGCAATTACTAACAGCTTAAAAGGGGAAATCAACAGTAACACAGTCATAGTAGTGGATGTTACCACCCTACTTTCACCAATGTACAGATCATCCAAAATGAAAATAAATAAGGAAACAAAAGCTTTAAATGATACATTAAACAAGATGGACTTAATTGTTATTTATAGGACATTCCATCCAATAATGACAGAATACACATTCTTCACATGTGCTCATGGAACTTTCTCCAGGATAGATCATATCTTGGGTCACAAATCAAGCCTCAGTAAATTTAAGAAAATTGAAATCATATCAAGTATCTTTTCTGACCATAATGCTATGAGACCAGATATCAATTACAGGAAAAAATCTGTAAAACATACAAGCACATGGTGGCTAAACAATACACTACTTAATAACCAAAAGATCACTGAAGAAATCAAAGAGGAAATAAAAAAAAATAACTAGAAACAAATGACAATGAAAACTCGCCAACTCAAAACATCTGGGATCCAGCAAAAGGAGTTCTAAGAGGGAACTATATAGCAATAAAATCCTAAATTAATAAACAAGAAACCTCTCAAATAAACAACCTAACTTTACCCCTAAAGCATTTAGAGAAAGAAGAACAAAAAATCCCCAAAGTTAGCAGAAGGAAAAAATCATAAAGATTAAATCAGAAATAAATGAAAACGAAATGAAGGAAACAATAGCAAAGATCAATAAAACTAAAAGCTGGGCCTTTGAGAAGATAAAGAAAATTGATAAACCATTAGCCAGACTCATCAAGAAAAAAAGGGGGGCTTCCGGGAAGATGGTGGAAGAGTAAGACGTGGAGATCACCTTCTTCCCCACAGATACACCAGAAATACATCTGCACGTGGAACAACTCCTACAGAACACTTACTGAATGCTGGCAGAAGACCTCAGACCTCCCAAAAGGCAAGAAACCCCCCACGTACATGGGTAGGGTAAAAGACAAAAAGAATAAACAGAGACAAAAGTATAGGGACGAGACCTGGACCAGTGAGAGGGAGCTGTGAAAGAGGAAATGTTTCCACATACTAGGAAGCCCCTTCGCGGGTGGAGACTGTGGGTGGCGGAGGGGTAAAGCTTCGGAGCCACAGAGGAGAACACAGCAAAAGGGGTGCGGGAGGCAAACTGGAGAGATTCCCCTACAGAGGATTAGTTCTGACTGGCACTCACCAGCCCGAGAGGCTTGTCTGCTCCCCCGGCTGGGGCGGGTGGATCTGGGAGCTGAGGCCTGGGCTTCGGTCGGAGCGCAGGGAGAGGACTTGGGTTGGAGGCATGAACACAACCTTCAGGGGGTTAGTACGCCACGGCTGGCTGGGAGGGAGTCCATGGAAAAGTCTGCACCTGCTGAGGAGGCAAGAGACTTTTTCTTCCCTCTTTGTTTCCTGGTGCGCGAGGAGGGGGATTAAGAACGCTGCTTATATGAACTCCACAGACGGGCGCGAGCCATGGCTAAAAGTGTGGACCCCAGAGACAGGCATGAGACGCTAAGTCTGCTGCTGCCGCCACCAAGAAGCCTGGGTGCGAGCACAGGTCACTATCCACACCCCCCTTCCGGGGATCCTGTGCAGCCTGCCACTGCCAGGGTCCCGGGATCCAGGGACAACTCCCCTGGGAAAACGCATAGTGTGCCTCAGGCTGGTGCAATGTCATACTGGCCTCTGCTGTGGCAGGCTCGCCACACGCTCCATGCCCCTACCTCCCCCCAGCCTGAGTGAGCCAGAGCCCCCGAATCAGCTGCTCCTGTAACCCCATCCTGTCTGAGCGAGAAACAGACGCCCTGAGGTGATGTATACGTAAAGGTGGGACCAAATCCAAACCTGAGGACCTGGGAACTGTGAGAACAAAGAAGAGAAAGGGAAATTTTTCCCATCAGCCTCAGAAGCAGCAGATTAAAGCTCCACAATCAATTTGATGTACCCTGCATCTGTGGAATACATGAATAGACAATGAATCATCCCAAATTAAGGAGGTGGACTTTGAGAGCAAGATTTATAATATTTTCCCCTTTTCCTTTTTTTGTGAGGGTGTATGTGTATGCTTCTGTGTGAGATTTTGTCTGTATAGCTATGCTTCCACCATTTGTCCGAGGGTTCTATCCATCCTTTTGTTTTTGTTTATTTCTTAATTTTTTCTTAATAATTACTTCTCATTTTAATAACTTTATTTTATTTTACTTTATCTTCATTCTTTCTTTCCTTGCTTCCCTCCTTTAGAAAATGAATCATCACAAATTGAGGAGGTGGACTTTGACAGCAAGATTTATGATTTTTTCCCCTTTTCCTCTTTTTGTGAATGTGTATGTGTATGCTTCCATGTGAGATTTTGTCTGTATAGATTTGTTTCCACCATTTGTCCGAGGGCTCTATCCGTCCACTGTTTTTTTTTTTCTTTTCTCTTAATAATTATTTATTTATTTTAATAACTTTATTATATTTTGTCTTTATTTTATTTGACTTTAACTTCTTTCTTTCTTTTCTCCTTCCTTCCCTCCTTCCTTCCTTCCTTCCTCACTCCCTCCCTCACCCCTTCCTTCTTTCTTCCTTTCTTTCTTTCTACTTCTACTAATTTTTTCTTTCCACTTTTTCTCCCTTTTATTCTGAACTGGGTGGATGAAAGGCTGTTGGTGCTACAGCCCGGAGTCAGTGTTATGCCTCTGAGCTGGGAGAGCAAACTTCAGGACACTGGTCCACAAGAGAACTCCCAGCTCCACATAATATCAAACGACAAAAATCTCCCAGAGATCTCCATTTCAACATCAGCACCCAGCGTCACTCAATGGCCAACAAGCTGCAGTGCTGGACACCCTATGCCAAACAACTAGCATGACAGGAACACAACCACACCCATTAGCAGAGATGCTGCCTAAAATCATAATAAGTCCACAGACACACCAAAACACACCAGCAGACGTGGACCTGCCCACCAGAAAGACAAGATCCAGCCTCATCCATCAGAACACAGGCACTAGTCCCCTCCACCAGGAATCCTACACAACCCACTGAACAAACTTCAGCCACTGGGGACAGACAACAAAAACAACGGGAACTACGAACCTACAGCCTGCAAATAGGAGACCCCAAACACAGTAAGATAAGCAAAATGAGAAGACAGAAAAACACACAGCAGATGAAGGAGCAAGATAAAAACCCACATGGCCTAACAAATGAAGAGGAAATGGGAAGTCTACCTGTAAAAGAATTCAGAATAATGATAGTAAAGATGATGCAAAATCTTGGAAAAAGAATAGACAAAATGCAAGAAACATTTAACAAGGACCTAGACGAACTAAGGATGAAACAAACAATAATGAACAACACAATAAATGAAACGAAAAATACTCTAGATGGTATCAATAGCAGAATAACTGAGGCAGAAGAACAGATAAATGACCTGGAAGATAAAATAGTGGAAATAACTACTGCAGAGCACAATAAAGAAAAAAGAATGAAAAGAACTAAGGACAGTCACAGACATCTGGGACAATATTAAATGCACCAACATTCAAATTTTAGGGGTTCCATAAGAAGAAGAGTAAAAGAAAGGGAATGAGAAAATATTTGAAGAGATTACAGTTGAAAATTTCCCTAATATGGGAAACGAAATAATTAATCAAGTCCAGGAAGCACAGAGAGTCCCATACAGGATAAATCCAAGGAGAAAATCTCCAAGACACATATTAATCAAACTGTCAAACACTAAATACAAACAAAACATATGAAAAGCAGCAAGGGAAAAAGAAAAAATAACACACAAGGGAATCCCCATAAGGTTAACAGCTGATCTTTCACCAGAAACTCTGCAGGCCAGAAGGGACTGTCAGGACATATTTAAAGTGATGAAGGAGAAAAACCTGCAACCAAAATTACTCTACCCAGCAAGGATCTCATTCAGATTTCATGGAGAAATTAAATCTTTACAGACAAGCAAAAGTTGAGAGTTCATCACCACCAAAGTAGCTCTACAACAACTCCTAAAGGAATTTCTCTAGGCAAGAAACACAACAGAAGGAAAAGACCTACAATAACGAACACAAAACAATCAAGAAAATGGGAATAGGAACATACATATCGATAATTACCTTAAATGTAAATTAACTAAATGCTGCCACCAAAAGACACAGATTGGCTGAATGGACACAAAAAGAAGACCCATATATTTGTTGTCTACAAGAGACCCACTTCAGACCTAGGGACACATACAGACTGAAAATAAGGGGATGGAAAAAGGTATTTCATGCAAGTGGAAACCAAAAGAAAGCTGGAGTAGCAATTCTCATATCAGGCACAATAGACTTTAAAATAAAGACTATTAAAAGAGACAAACAAGGACACTACATAATGATCAAAAGATTGATTCAAGAAGAATATATAACAATTGTAAATATTTATGCACCCACCATAGGAGTACCTCAATACATAAGGCAAATACTAACAGCCATAAAAGGGGAAATCAACAGTAATACATTCATAGTAGGGGACTTCAACACCCCACTTTCACCAATGAACAGATCATCCAACATGAAAATTAATAAGGAGACAAAAGCTTTAAAAGATACATTAAACAAGATGGACTTAATTGATATTTATAGGACATTGCATACCAAAAAAAACAGAATACACTTTTTTCTCAAGTGCTCATGGAACATTCTCCAGGATAGATCATATCTTGGGTCACAAATCAAGCCTTGGTAAATTTAAGAAAATTGAAATTGTATCATGTATCTTTTCTTACCACAATGCTATGAGATTAGATATCGATTACAGGAAAATATTTGTAAAAAATACAAACACATGGAGGCTAAACAATACACTATTTAATAATGAAGTGATCACTGAAGAAATCAAAGATGAAAGCAAAAAATAACTAGACACAAATGACAATGGAGACACGACGACCCAAAATCTATGGTAGGCAGCAAAAGGAGTTCTATGAGGGAAGTTTATGGCAATACAGTCCTACCTTAAGAAACAGGTAACATCTCGAGTAAATAACTGAACCATTCAACTAAAGCAATTAGAGAAAGAAGAACAAAAAAACCCCAAAGTTAACAGAAGAAAAGAAATCATAAAAATCAGATCAGAAATAAATGAAAAAGAAATTAAGGAAACGATAACAAAGATCAATAAAACTAAAAGCTGGTTATTTGAGAAGATAAACAATATTGATAAACCATTAGCCAGACTCAACAAGAAAAAAAGGGAGAAGACTCAAATCAATAGAATTAGAAATGAAAAAGCACAAGTAACAACTGACACTGCAGAAACACAAAAGATCATGAGAGATCACTACAAGCAACTCTATGCCAATAAAATGCACATCCTGGAAGAAATGGACACAGTCTTAGAAATGCACAATGTGCCAAAACTGAATCAGCAAGAAATATAAAATATGAACAGACCAATCACAAGCACTGAAATTGAAACCATGATTAAAAATCTTCCAACAAACAAATGCCCAGGACCAGCTGGCTTCACAGGCGAATTCTACCAAACATTTAGAGAAGAGCTAACACCTATCCTTCTCAAACTCTTCCAAAATATAGCAGAGGGAGGAACACTCCCAACCTCATTCTACGAGGCCACCAACACCCTGATACAAAAACCAGACAAGGATGTCACAGAGAAAGAAAATTACAGGCCAATATCACTGATAAATATAGATGCAAAAATCCTCAACAGAATACAAGCAAACAGAATCCAACAGCACATTAAATTGATCATACACCATGATCAAGTGGGGTTTATTCCAGGAATGCAAGGATTCTTCAATATAGGCAAATCAATCAACATGATAAACCATATTAACAAATTGAAGGAGAAAAAACATATGATCATCTCAATAGATGCAGAGAAAGCTTTTGACAAAATTCAACACCGATTTATGATAAAAACCCTGCAGAAGGTAGGCATAGAGGGAACTATCCTCAACATAATAAAGGCCATATATGACAAACCCACAGCCAACATTGCCCTCAATTGTGAAAAACTGAAAGTATTTCCACTAAGATCAGGAACAGGACAAGGTTGCCCACTGTCACCACTCTTATTCAACATAGTTTTGGAAGCTTTAGCCACAGCAATCAGAGAAGAAAAGGAAATAAAAGGAATCCAAATCATAAAAGAAGTAAAGCTATCACTGTTTGCTGATGACATGAAACTATACATAGAGTATCCTAAGGATGCTACCAGAAAACTACTAGAGATAATCAATGATTTTGGTAAAGTAGCAGGATACAAAATTAATGCACAGAAATCGCTTGCATTCCTCTATGCTAATGATGAAAAATCTGAAAGTGAAATCAAGAAAACACTCCCATTTACCACTGCAACAAAAAGAATAAAATATCTTGGAATAAACCTACCTAAGGAGACAAAAGACCTGTATGCAGAAAATTATAAGACACTGATGAAAGAGATTAAAGATGATACAAATAGATGGAGAGATATACCATGTTCTTCGATTAGAAGAATCAACATTGTGAAAATAACTCTACTTCCCAAAGCAATCTACAGATTCAATGCAATCCCCATCAAAAAACCCCTGGCATTTTTCACAGAACTACAACAAAAATTTTCACAAGTTGTATGGAAACACAAAAGAGCCTGAATAGCCAAAGCAGTCTTGAGAACAAAAAACGGAGCTGGAGGAATCAGGTTCCCTGACTTCAGACTATACTACAAAGCTACAGTAATCAAGACAGTATGGTACTGGCACAAAAACAGAAGTATAGATCAATGGAACAGGATAGAAAGCTCAGAGATAAACCCACCCACATATGGTCACTTATCTTTGATAAAGGAGGCAGGAATGTACAGTGGAGAAAGGACGGCCTCTTCAATAAGTGGCACTGGGAAAACTGGACAGGTACATGTAAAAGTATGAGATTAGATCACTCCCTAACACCATACAGAAAAATAAGCTCAAAATGGATTAACAACCTAAATGTAAGGCCAGAAATTTTCAAACTCTTAGAGGAAACCATAAGCAGAACACTGTACGACATAAATCACAGCAAGATTCTTTTTGACCCACCTCCTAGAGAAAAGGAAATAAAAACAAAAATAAACAAATTGAACCTAATGTAACCTCAAAGCTTTTGCACAGCAAAGGAAACCATAAACAAGACCAAAAGACAACCCTCAGAATGGGAAAAAAATATTTTCAAATGAAGCAACTGACAAAGGATTAATCTCCAAAATTTATAAGCAGCACATGCAGCTTAATAACAAAGAAACAAACAACCCAATCCAAAAATGGGCAGAAGACCTAAATAGACATTTCTCCAAAGAAGATATACAGACTGCCAACAAACACATGAAAGAATGCTCAACATCATTAATCATTAGAGAAATGCAAATCAAAACTACAATGAGATATCATCTCACACCAGTCAAAATGGCCATCATCAAACAATCTAGAAACAATAAATGCTGGAGAGGGTGTGGAGAAAAGGGAACCCTCTTGCACTGTTGGTGGGAATGCAAATTGATACAGCCACTATGGAGAACAGTATGGAGGTTCCTTAAAAAACTACAAGTAGAACTACCATATGACCCAGAAATCCCACTACTGGGCATCTACCCTGAGAAAACCATATTTCAAAGAGTCATGTACCAAAATGTTCATTGCAGCTCTATTTACAATTGTCTGGAGATAGAAACAAGCTATGTGTCCATCATTGCGTGTATGCATAAAGAAGATGTGACACATATATACAATGGAATATTACTCAGTTATAAAAAGAAATGAAATTGAGCTATTGTAATGAGGTGGATAGACCTAGAGTCTGTCATACAGAGTGAAGTAAGTCAGAAAGAGAGAGACAAATACCGCATGCTAACACATATATATGGAATTTAAGAAAAAAAAAATGTCATGAAGAACCTAGGGGTAAGATGGGAATAAAGACACAGACCTACTAGAGAATGGACTTGAGGATATGGGAAGGGGGAAGGGTAAGCTGTGACAAAGTGAGAGAGAGGCATGGACATATATACACTACCAAACGTAAAGTACATAGGTAGTGGGAAACAGCCACATAGCACAGGGAGATCAGCTCCGTGGTTTGTGATTGCCTGGAGGGGTGGGATAGGTAGGGTGGGAGGGAGGGAGATGCAAGAGGGAAGAGATATGGGAACTAGACTATGTTGATGTGACCAAAACCATCATAATTTTTAACTGCCTACTATATATATATATATATATATATATATATATATATAACTCATTCATTTTGTTGTAAAGCAGAAACTAACACACCATTGTAAAGCAATTATACTCCAATAAATGTGTTAAAAAAAAAACGGCAAAGACTCAAATCAATGGAGTTAGAAATGAAAAAGGAGAATTACCAACTGACATTGTAGAAATACAAAGGATAATGAGAGATTACTACATGCAACTCTATACCAACAAAATGGACAACCTGGAAGAAAAGGACACATTCTTAGAAATGCACAACCTTCTGAGAATGAACCAAGAAGAAATAGAAAATATGGACAGGCCAATCACAAGCACTGAAATTGAGACTGTGATTAAAAATCTTCCAACAAACAAAAGACCAGGACCAGATGGGTTCATAGGTGAATTCTATCAAACATTTAGAGAAGAGCTAACACCCATCCTTCTCAAACTCTTCCAAAATACAACAGAGGGAGGAGCACTCCCCAATTCATTCTATGAGGCCACAATCACCCTGATACCAAAATCAGACAAAGATGTCACAAAAAAGAAAACTGGAGGCCAATATCACTGATGAACAAAGATTAAACATCCTCATCAAAATACTAGCAAACAGAATCCAACAGCACATTAAAAGGATCATAAACCATGATCAAGTGGGGTTTATCCCAGAAATGCAAGGATTCTTCAGTATATGCAAATCAATCAATGTGATACACCATAGTAACAAACTGAAGGAGAAAAAACATATTATCATCTCAGTAGATGCACAGAAATCTTTTGACAAATGTTAAAACCCATTTATGATAAAAACCCTGCAGAAAGTAGGCCTAGAGAGAACTTTCCTCAACATAATAAAGGCCATATATGACAAACCCACAGTCAACATCGTCCTCAATAGTGAAAACCTTAAACTATTTCCACTAAGATCAGGAAGAAGACAAGGTTGCCCACTCTCACCACTCTTATTCAACATAGTTTTGGAAGTTATAGCCACAGTAATCAGAGAAGAAAAGGAGATTAAAGGAATCCAAATTGGAAAAGTAGAAATAAAGCTGTCACTGTTTGCAGGTGACAGGATACAATATATAGAGAATCCTAAAGATGCTACCAGATAACTACTAGAGCTAATCAGTGAATTTGGTAAACTAGCTGGAAACAAAATTAATGCACAGAAATCTCTAGCATTCTTATACACTAATGATGAAAAACCTGAAAGTGAAATCAAGAAAACACTCCCATTTACCGCTGCAACAAAAAGAATAAAATACCGAGGAATAAACCTACCTAAGGAGACAAAAGACCTGTATGCAGAAAATTATAAGACACTGATGAATGAAATTAAAGGTGATACAAATAGTTGGAGAGATATACCATGTTCTTGGACTGGAAGAATCAACATTGTGAAAATGACTCTACTACCGAAAGCAATCTGCAGATGCAATGCAATCCCTATCAAACGACCACTGACATTTCTCACAGAACTAGAACAAAAAATTTCACAATTTGTATGGAAACGCAAAAGACCCCAAATAGCCAATGCAATCTTGAGAAAGAAAAACGGAGCTGGAGGAATCTGGCTCCCTGGTTTCGGACTACTACAAAGCTACAGTAATCAAGACAGTATGGTACTGGCACAAAAACAGAAATATAGATCAATGGAACAGGATAGAAAGCCCAGAGATAAACCCATGCACATATCGTCATCTTACCTTTGATAAAGGAGGCAAGAATATACAGTGGAGAAAAGACAGCCTCTTCAAGAAGTGGTGCTGGGAAAACTGGACAGGTACATGTAAAAGTATGAGATTAGAACATGCCCTAACACCATACACAAAAATGTCAAAATGGATTGAAGACGTAAATGTAAGGCCAGACACTATCAAACTCTTAGAGGAAAATATAGGCAGAACACTCTATGACATAAATCACAGCAAGATCCTTTTTGACCCACCTCCTAGAGAATTGGAAATAAAAACAAAAATAAACAAATGGGACCTAATGAAACTTAAAAGCTTTTGCACAGCAAAGGAAACCATAAACAAGACCAAAAGACAACCCTCAGAATGGGAGAAAATATTTGCAAATGAAGCAACTAACAAAGGATTAATCTCCAAGATTTACAAGCAGCTCATGCAGCTCAATAACAAAAAAACAAACAACTCAATCCAAAAATGGGCAGAAGACCTAAATACACATTTCTCCAAAGAAGATACACAGATTGCCAACAAACACATGAAAGAGTGCTCAACATCATTTATCATTAGAGAAATTCAAAGCAAAACTACAATGAGATATCATCTCACACCAGTCAGAATGGCCATCTTCAAAAATTCTAGAAACAATAAATGCTGGAGAGGGTGTGAAGAAAAGGGAACACTGTTGCACTGCTGGTGGGAATGTAAATTGATGCAGTCACTATGGAGAACAGTATGGAGCTTCCTTAAATAACTACAAATAGAACTACCATATGACCCAGCAATCCCACTACTGGGCATATGCCCTGAGAAAACCATAATTCAAAATAATCATGTACCAAATTGTTCACTGCAGCTCTATTTACAATACCCAGGAGATGGAAGCAACCTAAGTGTCTATCATCAGATGAATGGGTAAAGAAGATGTGGCACATATATATAATGGAATATTACTCAGCCATAAAAAGAAACAAAATTGAGCTATTTGTAATGAGGTGGATGGACCTAGAGTCTGTCATACAGAGTGAAGTAAGTCAGAAAGAGAAAAACAAATACCTTATGCTAACACATATGTATGGAATTTAAGGGAAAAAATGTCATGAAGAACCTAGGCGTAAGACAGGAATAAAGACACAGACCTACTAGAGAAACGACTTGAGGATATGGGGAGGGGGAAGGGTAAGCTGTGACAAAGTGAGAGAGTGGCATGGACATGTATACACTACCAAACGTAAAATAGATAGCTAAAGGGAAGCAGCCGCATAGCATAGGGAGATCAGCTCAGTGGTTTGTGACCACCTAGAGGAGTGAGATAGGGAGGGTGGGAGGGAGGGACATGAAAGAGGGAAGAGATCTGGGAACATATATATATGTATAACTGATTCACTTTGTTATAAAGCAGAAACTAACACAACATTGTAAAGCAATTATACTCTAATAAAGATGTTAAAGAAAAAAAAAAGAAAACCTAAATGTAAAATGTTACTTTTTTCAGAATAATTTTCTCCCCTAACTAAGAAGTGTACTAGCTGGTTAAGAGCTATGATCACCAACTGAAGTAGCTAATTGCAGCGGTGAATGAGACATATATGCATATTGCCATTGGGACCACAGTTGAGAAATCAGGAAAATATGTTGCTCTCTCCTTTCTGAACTTTTCCTTCTCTTGGCCGTATCCCTTTTTCACTCCCCTACCCCATTACCCACAGGTCAGCTTCCAAGTGCTTTTTTATATGCCCCTCCACCTATTTGAAGATGCCCTCAACATTTTTCATGTTCCTGAGAATGTGCCTGGCACATGGTAGACACTGTGTTTTATTGAATGAATAAAGAGATATTGGAGCATTAGCAGTTTAATTGAGGAAGACATTTTGAGAATAATTGTGCTTTCTCACTGTACCCTTAAATCACACCGTAAATGATCCTCCTTCTTCTTATTAGTACAGTTCTTAAAATCAGAAGAAACATAAGTGGATTTAGAGTCCCTTAATTTTATTTTGACTTTCCAGTGGTAAATTTCCTTTCACACCACAGACTAGATCAGAGATAGATTTGTGGAGGGGAAAGGTATATTGCTGATTTTGGTTCTTAGGTCTGTTGACTGAAAAAAGATGCAGAACCTAAAAGTTGAGAATTATGTTTTATTTGGGGCATTACTGAGGACCATAGCCTGGGACACAGCCACCCAGCTATCTCTCAGAAGCTATTCTGAAGAAGTAATGGAGGAGACAATACACACACACACACACACACACACACACACACACACACACACTTATTTATTTATTTATTTATTTATTTATTTCAGTTTTGCTGAGGAAAAAAAAAGTGTAGTTGAACATCAAAAGATTACTGCTAATAACAAAAAACAGACCTCTCAAGTTAATGATTTTAGTGCTGTTCTATGTATAGGAAGATGCAAGAGTATGGGCTCATTGAAATTATTCCTTTGATATGCATCTTAACAATCTAGGACCAGAATCTTATTTTTCTACATTCTGAATTCCCCTCAGGGTACACTGTTGGGGGCTGCTGCAGTGGCTGATGGCTTTATGGCCACAACATCCTTTGTTTACTGAAATGGCAGGTGACATTTTTTGTCCACAGGTCAGATATAAAACAAAACTCATTTGGAAGAGTGGTGACATGATAACAGATATTAACACTTCATAGTCTCAAAGTTTATTTGTTGGTATATCCATTCCACTGGCTTAGTTTATTGTTTTTCTGGTCTGAGTCAGGACAGTGAAAGACTTAAATCCATCTGACAAGTATGTCAATTACAGCAGGAGCTGCAATTTCCAACTCTCAGGGGAAGTCACACCTTGTTGTAATGACTAAAGCAATGAGAAAGAAGCAGATAGACTTGGGGTGTCTATGGAAATAGCAATGTGAGGCCAGTGACACACATAGTGGAGGGGTGTGTGTGTGAATATCATTGATATATTATCTTCTGTTCAGAGCTCCATTTCAAGGTAAGTCACTTGAAAACCAATGAAATGGTTGAACACAAGCCACCTTGGATCTCAATGTACAGCGCTTCTCAAAATGGCCACAGCTCTCTTTAGAGGAGTTGGAAAGGAGAATCTTCACATTTTGATTTGTTAAGTTAAATATTTGGCTGACCTCTGGCACAAGTATCAGGTGAGGAAATGTTATACTCAGGGCCCTTCCACTTCTGTATGCAACCCATACTAAATGCCTGGGTAAGGCATATCAATAGGCAGATGCCTGAGTGATATCATTCGGAATGTCCCTTCTTTTTTAATGGAAATCATAGATACCTCTAAAAATGAGAAAATTAATACTAATAACCTACCTAGGAGTCAGAAACTTCATGCAAAAGAAGTAGAGGGGTGTCTTACAGAACATGGGAATTCCAGAGGGGATCTCACTCCAGAAAAGAATCCCTGCCCAAGGAACTGGCTTGAGTCCATAGGGAGGTTTCTCCTCCCCCTTTTGTGGTTTTCCCTGTGCTCTACTCCCTGCTGGTGGTGCTTCTCCTACTCAGCTTCCAGGGCTACCTCAGAATTAGACAAGCTGGAAACCAGAACTCCCCCTTACTTTAACTGCTACCCCTAGCTACATTTTCCAGAGAATTCCATTTTCATGTATCCTGATTTATCTTGAGATGGTATTTGCTTGTAAAAAAAACACCTTTAAGAAGAGGATTTGTTAAATTAGGCACAGTTGTACTCCTGGGAACAGCAACACATTAAGCCACCCACACCTTAGGGGTATTTGTTTGCTAAATGACCAGAGGGAAGGAGGTATTAAAAGAAGTAAGAATTAGCTGGGGGAAAGTGTACAAGTGGCACTGACAAATCCACAGTTTTGGCTAGGGCTGGATTTGCTCTCTACCCTTCTACCCTTCTTAATTCCCTCCCTTTGTTTTATAACCAACCTCATCCCCATGGAGGTGTCTAACACATCTTCCTATGAATTTCTACCTTGGTTTCCATCTCTAGTTTTCAAACTTTGTAGGGTTCCCCAACACCCCCTAAACTCCACAGATCCTGACAATAAAGTCCTTGATAATAGCTAATCTTATTATTCTAACTAAAGTGCTAATGGCTTAAGTGTTCTCTCTCCCAGATAGAGGGTTTGTATGCTAATGGATGCCTTTAATGACTTTACTGAAAGCTGGTATGCTACCAATATTGCGTCCAGGCCACACTGTGTGCCAGTGGGAAAAGTAGATATTATTGAGACCCTACCCTTGGTAGTCTACTTTAATAACCGTAAAAGAAGCAGTAAATGGGGTGGAGGAGGTGGTGAGCAAGTGGAGTTGATGATGGTAATAATAAGAGCTACCATTTATATTGAACTGCTATATGTCAGATATTTGTACATGCAAACCTATAAGGTAAATACTAATTTAATTGACATTTTAATAATGAGGAAACTGAGGCACGGAGATTAAGTGGTTGTGTCATAATTCAAACCAAGGCAATCTAGCTCCAGAGTACTTGAATACTTGCCCTTAACCATTATGTTATACTGTTTCTTCCTCTTTCTGTTTTTTGTTTGTTTGTTTGTTTTTGGCTGCACCTCATGGCTTGTGGGATCTTAGTTCCCTGACCAGGGATCCAACCTGGGCCCTCGGCATTGAAAGCACAGAGTCCTAACCACTGGACCTCCAGGGAATTCCTGACTATTACGTTACACTGTTTCTTGACATGTGAATTAGAGTTTATATATTTATTATCCTCACAAGAGCTCCACAAGGGAGCTATTTTAACGCCCATTTTACAGATGAGAAAAACAAGGCTTAGAAAGGTTTACTAACTAATTTGAGGTCAGATAGCTAGGAAGTAGTATTTTTGGTGTTTGAACCCATGTCTGCAGTTCTAAAGTCCATGCTCTCTACCATGATGGCACACTGCCTCTGTAGGCACTCAGGAGACTTGCTTTGCATCTAGATTTTGCCTCTAAATCACTGTAGTACCCTGGCCAAGTCATCTTGTCAATTTTAAAATGAGAGCGTTGGGCTGAATGATCTCTAGTAACCTTCCAACTCATCTCTGTAGGCAATAGGTCCTTGCCCTCCGTGTTGTAACAGAGGATTGAAGATTATTAAACTTTTGCTTACTTTTCATGAATTCAGTGGAGGACATTCTACTTAGGTATCAATAAATGTTGAAAACACATCCTTTTTCTGCTAAGTTACTATAAGGGCTGGGAGGGTTTTACTGCACATCTGTAAATATGTATATGTATATATAGTTTAGTGAGAATGAGGTTTTCTATCCTATGATACCACTTCCATATGATGGTCAAGGCATTTCTTCTACGTTCAATAGATCGTGGTGAATCATCAACAGATTGAAAATTTGTGAACCTTTTCTCTTCTTGACTGCCTGCGCAGGGAGAGACATTACTTCTCATCAATCCCATTCTCTGAAAGAAAGTTGAAACTTCAAAAACTCATACTTTATTTCTAGTTATTAAACACTATGTATAGGCATTTGACATTATGAGAATGCAGTTCCTTCACTAATACAAAACCAATGTGTGATTCATTGGGTTTTTACCAACAGACCAGCCAGCAAGTTATTATTTAAGTCTTTCACTTGTTTCACATTCCCAATCAGAGTGCTTGTTAACAGTAAGTACACTAGGAGCTCAACTTTATCAGAAACTAAAGGCCCTATATCACATTGTGAAGCAAAAATCCCAGAATGTTAGCCTAAGAAGGAGTTTTGATATTATCTAGTCCATCCCCCTTATCTTAACAAATGAGAAAACTGAGCTCCAGAGAGTTCTTACCAAGTGTTTGGTCTTCAGAGCTTTTTCTCCCTCCACCTCATCTCCCCATCCCAAAATATCTTCTTGTGTCTATACCTTTTTCCAACACCTTCCTCCACCTTATATATCCATTCCATGAATACTAGATTCTGAGGAGCCCATCTCATACCTCCTCCTTCAGTTTCTTCTGGACTTCACCATCCCTTCCCAGGTCAACCTTAGATGGAATATTAGAAAAAAAAAACATGTTCTCAGGGGTTTCCCCAATACAATCCTGCCCTTCTAACTACCTTCCCACCAAAAAAAGAAAAAAAAACCCTCAAAAGTCTAAACTTCTGTGGATTTATCCCATTCCCTTCAGGCCTTGCTCCAAGCAAACCTGCTAGAGCTAATCTGAGAAAACTAATAAATGTTAATGGTGTGAACTGGTTAATATGTTACCTCTTCCAGGAATGATATTTGCATTTTAAAAGAGACTATTGAGACAAAGCTAATGAACTGGAGTGATTCTTTCCTGGGAATTTCAGACCAGGCTAGTTAAGAATAAAGTTCTGAGTGGGAATCCTTTAACCTCGAATCACAAGATAGAGCCTATCACTGTACCTCAGGCTAACACTGTTACCCATCTCTAAGGATTTTTCTGTTTGACAAATTAATATATGACCAACCATGAGCAAAGGCATCTGAATGTTTCTCTTAAAAAAAAAAAAAAAAGACCAATTCTTAAAGATGTTTTAAGTCAGGAACAACCTTGAAACCAGCTTTCAACTTCAAGGAGAAAGTCATTTGTATGGATAAAAAGGTCTTCAGTGGGCCCTATTCCAGATTAGGTACAGAATCAAACTATTTTTCCTTTCATATGACAAATTAGAGTTTCCTCAGAAAACCATCTACCTAGTTTTCTTTCTCCTTTCCAGCTTTGTTCAATCCCAGTCTCTATTTGATATTTTACATGGCTTAGCCTTCTCTTTCTCTTCCCATAAACTCTCTCTCTTTGATTAGGTCCTTTCCCTGACTCATCTGTCATTTTCCATATTCTTTCTCACATTTTCCTTTTCCTCTAGTTCTCTTTCCATTATTTATCCTGCCAACCTTGGCACCTCACAGTACAGAGAAGTCCCTGATGATTTGGCTTTTAAAGGATCCAGGGAAATCCCACTTTCCAAAGGGAAAATTCCACAACTCCAGTGCCACATTCCTGGTCTCTGGGGAAAAGTAGTGAGTAGTCCCTTTAATAAAATCAGGACACCTTAAAGATGTTACTACCAGTACTCTTTACAAGTGTAATATATTTAACTTGAGTGATTTTTTTAAATGTTAAATGTTCACATTTCATTTTTCCCCTATGAAGATTCATTCTCATGTAATATTGTGCTTAGTTTCAAGCTTACTATGTTCTTTTTTATAAGCAGGTATTTGTTTTTCTCATACTGAGTGTGCTATCTCCTCACCCACACTCTTCCCACCTCAGCAAGCACTCTTTTCAAGGCATGATTATTCTGCTTCTCCCTGTATCTGACATATTCTTGAATAACTCTAACTTTGTACCCCATGATTCTCAAACTTTAGTGGACATTAGAATCAGCTGAGGACCTTGATAAGGTGCAGATTCCTAGTCCTCACTGACCCAGGATATTATTATTTACAGCAGGTTGGAATGGAACCGTAGAACATGCATTCCAGGTGATTCTAATGAGGGTAACCCCAGGTTACACTTTTTGAGATGTTGCTGTGTGGGTGATTAGATAACCAATCCAAGTACTCTGAGAGGCCTTGTGCAGTATCTAAAGTTGACAACCAAGAGAGTACTTAGACAAGTACATTTTGCTAAAAGAGCCATGTAACATAATGAAATAATTAGCATGTGCATGCCCTTTGGCCACCTAGGCCAATGGGAAGAATTGTATCTTATATTCTCAGGCATGGAAATTCAATTGATGGAGGTGGAAGAGACCTTAGATATCTTATAGCTCAGTAAATCATTTTAGTTATAGAGGAACTATGGTCCTGAAAGGGAAAGTGACTTGCCGAATACAGTAAATATCTGGAGCAGGACTAGAACTTAGGTCTGCTAACTCAAACTTTATTATTTGCTCTTCTGAAAACTGAGATTTCCATAGGTAAATCTTATTTTTCCCTTACACTTATGTCCTTTCACTGACCTATATCAATTTAAAGGGTTCATTGGTGTTGGGGTTGTCCAGCCAGATTGGGATGTAGTTAAGGAAGCAGAGGACCAGGAGAAAGATTAAGAGCTAGAAGCATTTCAAACCCATTGCAGAGTGCTTTGAAATACCAGGACCTAGGCCCTATAAGATTGACCATGACTTCAAGATCAGGAGAATACGTTTTTACATTTAAAGACTTTTAACACTTTCCCTTTGAATTTATACAAAGTCTCGGAATGGTCAAAGAGCTTCAGCAAAAAATATATCCAGATAAGGTGAAATCAATAATTACTCATATAAAGCATTTAGAGCAAAATAATTATCTACTTTCTCATATTAAAATTATATACAAAAATAGCTTCAATAAACAAATTGTACTAGATCACTTTTTAAAAGTTAAATAGCAGGCTTCCCTGGTGGTGCAGTGGCTGAGAATCTGCCTGCCAATGCGGGGGACACGGGTTCAAGCCATGGTCTGGGAAGATCTCACATGCCGTGGAACAACTAGGCCCATAAGCCACAACTACTGAGCCTGCGCGTCTGGAGCCTGTGCTCCGCAACAAGAGAGACCGCGATAGTGAGAGGCCCGCGCACCGCGATGAAGAGTGGCCCCCACTTGCCGCAACTAGAGAAAATCCTTGCACAGAAACGAAGACCCAACACAGCCAAAAATAAATAAATAAATAATAATAATAATAATAAAATAACAAACCCTACATTAAAAAAAAAGTTAAATAGCATAGAGCAGTACTCTAAACCTGCATTTAATTAGGAAGTGGTGATAGTCTAAAGCAAATTTGGACTTCAGCAGCCTAGTCATAAATCTTGCAGAGGCTACAGCAAAAATAAAGGTAAATAATTGCTCTCTCTCAAGCAATATATCTTCTGGAATCTAAGATAGATCATGGACTAGTTTTCCTAAAATAGGGCTTTTTTTCCTTTGTTGTTGCTGTTAAAGATCTTTAGCTTCATATAATCCTTGTGAAAATATATTAAAGTACAGCAATTCACTTCAATTCAGTCTTAATAAGTATATATGTGAAAATGTCCATCTCTCTGCCTAGAACTGTGGGGAAAAAGGAAAACTATAAAAAAAAATACTCAACCTTTCTTATACTGGTCTAGCATTTTATCATTTACAACATTCTCTATCATCTATCATCTCATCTGATCCTCTCATTCTCTCACCTCAAATATATGAGCAAGGCAAAACAGCACTATCCCCATTTTACAGATGTGAAAAGAGAGACTGTGAGACGTGATGAAACTAGGGCCCAAAAATGTGCACTAGGTGCTGTTACCTGGTGGTATTTGAGTTTTCTTAGGGCTCTCAAAGTATCTTTAAATAAATGCCTTTCCAGATCCTATAGAATGAATCTCTCATGGTATGATTTCCAGCTAGCAGAAAAGACAGTTGTTTCTGGGCCAGAGGCTGTCTTCAGATCATTATACTTGGACCCAGGACCTAGCCTGGCACCCCAACTCTTGGTGCCCTTATGTCTTCTCACCCCAGGCCTAGTGCTGTTTTCCTGCTGCCTTCCATCTCCCCAGGGCCCCCTTACAATGTACATTCAGGTACTACTTGTTCTCTGAAACTTGTTTACTCCTTTTTTATTCCTAATCAATATTGCTCTGTTTTGTGCTTGTGACCCAGTCCCTCAGGGCGCTTTGCTCCTCGATAAGAAATCTCTCTCTAAGGTGTTAATAAGTGCTAATGAACCAATGCATTACCCTCCCAGGGAACATAATTTGCATTTTAATTGAGGCTTTTTAGAGAATTGTGCTTCATCCTGTTCAAGTCACCCCCTGGACAAAACCTCCAAAGGCTCCCTACTATCAATCAAATTAATTTCAAATGCCACAACCATGAGGTATAAATCCGCACACAGTCTGATCTCATTCTAACTTTTCTCTCCCAGAAATCTACTCTGTGTGTCCAGCAAAATGGACTACTCTCTTTGCCCCAAATAGTCACACTTCAGAAGTTAACCACTCCTCTCCATAAATGCTTCCCTAATCCCTTCCCACTTCCCCACCTTCAACATTTAAACTATTATCAGCTAACATTTGAAGAACTTTAGGTTAGCTGTTGGAAGAAGTGGGGGAGGAATTGAAACAAGCAGGAAAATTAGAAGTGCCTACAGAATTAGGAAGACGGAAGGATTCCAGAGATAAGCTTTGCCAACTTCATACTTTTGCCAAGTATTATGCCTGGAAATGGATGTCTAGTAGTTACCGATTAGGAAGCTTTGTTCTAGATTCAGCCTTGGTGAAAAAGTGGTCCTATGGGTATCAGAGATTCACAAATATCAAGAATATCCCCAGAGATAGGAAAATTAAGGTCTGCTTCCAGAGAGGAAGTGACATACACAGATCATATAGCTAGTAAAGTGGCAAAACAGGACATGTCTCATGCTTCACTGCTCTTGAAGCTCCCAATGGGAAGAAATTTGCCCTGTAAAGATATGCCTTTACACAGAGAAAGAAACCATCAACAAAACAAAAAGGCAACCAACTGACTGGGAGAAGATATTTGCAAACAATATAACAAATAATGGGTTAATATCTAAAATATTTAATATCTCATACAACTCAATATCAAAAACACCAAAAAATACAATTAAAAAACAGGCAGAGGACCTAATAGACCTTTTTCCAAAGAAGATATGCAGATGGCCAACAGACACGTGAAAAAATGCTCAACATCCCTAACCAACAGGGAATACAAATCAAAACCACATGAAATATCACCTCACACCAGTCAGAATGTCCGTCAATAAAATGTCTACAAATAACAAATGCTGAAGAGGGTGTGGAGAAAAGAGCCCTCCTACACGGTTGGTGGGAATGCAAATTGGTACAGTCACTATGGAAAACAGTATGGAGCTACATCAAAAAATTAAAAATGTAACTACTAATATGATTCAGCAATTCCACTTCTGGGTATTTATCCAAAGGAAAAAAAAAACGCTAATTCAAAATGTTATATGCACCCCTATGCTCATTGCAGCATTACCAACAATAACCAGGATTTGGAAGTAAACTGCCTATTAATAGATGAATGGATATATATATATATATATATATATATATATATAGCAATTCTACTAGGTATCAACCCAAGAGAAATGAAAACTTGTTCAACTCAGATGTGCACAAGAATATTCATATCAACATTATTCATAAATGCCAAATATAGGAATTCAAATGTTCATCAGCTGAAAGATGAAGAAACCAACTGTCATATATCCATACAACTAAATACAGTATGATTATATTTAATTGACATTGTGAGAATGGTAAAACTATAGTGACAGAAAGCAGAGTCCCCAAAATTGCATGAGACAATTCCTTTGAATGAATGAATCAATTAATCAATCCCCATCCCTCCCTGTCCCTTGCCCTTTCCCTCACCAACACATATATATATATATATATATATATATATATATATATATATACACACATGATTAAATGGAATAAATGTTTAATACTAGTCCTTTTCCTACAGATTCTCCACTCTTCTTTCAGTTGACCAGCCATTCATCATTTGGTAGGGTTTTTTACTTTAATGAAATACTTCATCATTTGGTAGTTCTCCCCCTCTAAAAAATGTTCTCATGCTAGTTATATAGTCAGAGTTCTTTCCTGCTTTAGAATGTATGCCTGTTAGATTTACATTTAAACTTTGCTGGTATTCTTGTATCACAATGTCTTTTAGAACACTTTAATTCTTTTCCATTTTCTTCTGGCATTAGCTGTATCTCTGGAGAAGTACCATGTCAACAAGTTTGTTTTTATTTTCCCCTTGTGTATATGATTTGCCTTCTGTGCCTGGTTGCCATCTTTATCCTTGTTTAATAATGTAATCAGGATATGACTTGATTCCAATAAATATCTGTCAGATTCACCTTGAACACAGAGTATAGTCTTTAGATTTGCAAATGCAGTTCTTCGATTATTTCAGGAAATTTTTCTGCTGTTTTATCTTCTAATATGTTCTCTGTTTTATTGTAGAATAGAAGTTATTCTCTTTCAGCATTATTATTATTAGATTATCTTTGATCCCAACTCTATTATTTTGCAACTAATTAGTTTAATTTGTCTTTATCCTTTTCATTCACTGTGACTACCCCAGAATTTTTCTTCATTTTATTAATTTGATTTTTAACAATTCTACTGAGTTCCTTGCTCTTTACATTAGTTCTTAAAGGATGTTTTGGGGTCTCAATTTGTTTTCTCAACTATTTACAGTTACTTTCTCAAGTCCCTGCTTTCAATTCTTTTGTATATAATCTTAGGAATGGAATTGCTTGGTCATATGTCAACCAAGAATTTTTTGCCCAGGAAAACTGTCCTTCAAAATGAAGCAGAAATTAAAACATTTTCAGATAAAGAAAAGCTAATGGAGTTTGTTGCTAGTAGTCCTCCCCTACAATAAATGCT
Organism: Lipotes vexillifer; assembly: GCF_000442215.2. NCBI lineage: Eukaryota > Metazoa > Chordata > Mammalia > Artiodactyla > Lipotidae > Lipotes > Lipotes vexillifer. The sequence continues at coordinate 589,193 of NW_006783290.1, forward strand.
AAAGGGAGTCCTTCAGGCTGAAAGGAAAGGAAACTATATGGTAACTCAAAGTCATATGAAGAAATAAAGATCTCCAGTAAAGGTAGCTACATAGGTAAAATAAAAGCTAGCATCATTGTATTATTGGTTTGTAACTTCTCTTTTTGTTTTTTATATGATTTATAAAAACAAATGCATAAAATGTTAATTATAAATCTATGATAATGAGCACACAAAGTAAAAAGATTTAATTTTTGACAATAACAACATAAAGGGAGGGATGGAACTGGATAGGAGCAGAGTTAAGGTATGGTTCTTGAAGCTAATTTCGTGTCATTTCAAATTAGATTATTATAAATTTAGGATGTTAACTGTAATCTCCATGGCAACTACTAAGAACATAACTAAAACATGTAGAAAAGAAAATAAAGAGGAAATCAAAATGTTACACTAAAAGAAATTAACAAAGACAAAGAAAAAAGCAATATTGGAAGAACAGAGGAACAAAACAACATATAAGATATATGTTAAAACAGCAAAATGGCAGAAGAAAGTCCTTCATTATCAGTAATCACTTTAAGTGTAAATGGATTAAACTCACTAATAAAAAGACAGAGACTGGCAGAATGGACAAAAAACACAGTCCCACTATATGCTGCTTACAAATTACCCATTTTACACCCAAATACACAAATAGGTTGAAAATAAAAGGATGGAAAAAGATATTCCATGCAAATAGTAACCAAAAGGTAGCTGGGATATCTATAATAATATCAGAAAAAAAAACTGACTTTTTAAAAAATTTTATTTTATATTGGAGTATAGTTGGTTAAAAATGTTGCATTATTTTCAGGTGTACAGCAGAGTGATTCAGTTATACATATATGTGTATCTATTATTTTTCAAATTCATTTCCCATTTAGATTGTTATAGAGTATTGAACAGAGTTCCCTGTGCTATACAGTAGGACCTTGTTGGTTATCTATTTTAAATATAGAAATGTGTACTTGTCAATCCCAAACTCCCAATCTATCCCTCCCCCCAACCCTTTCCCCTTGGTAACCATAAGTTCATTCTCTAAGTCTTTTAGTCTGTTTCTGTTTTGTAAATAAGTTCTTTTGTATTAATTTTTTTAGATTCTGCATATAAGCGATATCATATGATATTTGTATTTCTCTGACTTACATCACATAGTATGATCATCTCCATGTCCATCCATGTTGCTGTAAATGACATTATTTCATTTTTAATGGCTGAGTAATATTCCATTGTGTATATATATACCACTTCTTTTTTTTAATGTTGCCATGAAGTTATTAATTTATTCTGGGGAATATTTTTAGCTTTTAACATATCTGTTTATAATTAATAACCTAAGTAACAGGAGAAATATTTTTTTTAAGATTTAAAAAAAAATCATATTGGAGCATAGTTGATTTACAATGTTGTGTTAGTTTCAGGTGTACAGCAAAGTGAATCAGTTATACATATACATATATCCACTATTTGTTTTTTAGATTCTTTTTCCATATAGGCCTTGCAGAGTATTGAGTAGAGGTCCCTGTGTTATACAGCAGGTTCTTATTACTTATCTATTTTATATATAGTAGTGTGTATATATCAATCCCAATCTCCCAAATTATCTCTCCCCTGACTTACCCCTTTGGTAATCATAAGTTGGTTTTCTATATCCATGACTTTACTTCTGTTGTATAAATAAGTTCATTTGTACCCATTTTTTTTAGATTCCACATATAAGCAATATCATATGATATTTGTCTTTCTGTGTCTGACTTACATCTGAGGTATGTCACACTGAGGTATGACAATCTCTAGGTCAATCCATATTGCTGCAAATGGCATTATTTTGTTCTTGTTTATGGCTAAGTAATATTCCATTGTATATATGTACCACATCTTCTTTATCCATTCATCTGTCGATGGGCATTTAGGTTGCTTCTATGTTTTGGCTATTGTAAATAGTGCTGCAATGAACATTGGGGTACATGTATCCTTTTGAACCATGTAGTAAAAATTGATTTTAAATCTGAACAGTTACAAGAGACAAAGAAGGGTATTATATATTAATAAAAGGTTTAGTTCAGTACAGCTAGAAGGTATAACAATTATAAACATTTATGCATCTAATAGCAGATCCAAATATATGAAGTAAAAATTGACAGACTGGAGGGGAGAAATAGACAGTTCTACAAGAATAGCTGGAGACTTCAATATCACACTTTCAGTAATTGTTAGAATATTTAGACAGAAAATCAATAAGGAAAAAGAAGACTTGAACAACTCTATAATCCAACTAAACACAATAGACATATACAAAACAGTCTGCCTAGCAACAGACTGTGCATTCTTCTCAGGTGCAGATTGAACATTTTCCCTAGGCCATAAGTTAGACCACAAAAGAAGTCTTAATAAATTTAAAAAGATTGGAATCTTACAAAGTATCTTCTCCCTCAACAGTGGGCTGAAGCTAGAAACCAATAACAAAAGGAAAACGAAAATTCACAAATATGTGAAATTAACAATATATTCTTTCTTTCTTTTTTATTTTCATTAACAATATATTCTTAAACAACCACTGGGTTAAAGAAGAAATCCTAGGGAAAGTAGAAAATACTTTGAGATTAATGAAAAGGAAATACAAATAACAAAATTTATTGGATGCAGCAAAAGCAGTGCTCAGATGGATGTTTGTAACTATAAATGCCTACATTAATATCTCAAATCAGCTGCCCAACTTTACACTTTAAACAACTTGAAGAAGAGGAAAATTGTGAGAGGGGAAAGGGAATATATTTTTGAGAGGTAACTCTATTATCAAAGCTATACATACAATAATCTCATTTAATCCAGAAAGCAACTCCATGTTTACAGAGGAAGAAACTGAGATTCAATGAAGTTAAATAATTTGCCCAAGATCTCACAGTAAGTTGTTGAGATAAATCCAGATCTAAAAAGATCTTTGTTTAGGCCAGTGCCTATGAGGACATAAAAAAGGGTACATATTGAAAGAAATACCAGAGACTACTGATAAGACGTTATTAGAAATTACATGTATGTACCAAGAGAGGGAAAAAAATTCAAAGAAAACTCACCCCCAGTTTTCTGACTTGAGTGAGTAGATTATGATGTCAATAACTGATACTGGGAAATCAGGAGAAGCTGGTTTAGGGAAGGAAATTCATTCAGTTAAGAGCATGTTGAGTTTGAGGTGTCAGATGGACATCTAAGTTGAGTATGTCTAGTACTTAAAAGTACTAGAAAGTCTAACACTGTTTGATCACCACTGTATGCCAGGTACTTTACATATTTACATTCATTTATGAAAGGTGAGAGATAAAGATTTAGAATTCATCAGTCTGGAGGTAATGATGTTGAGAATGGAAAGGAAGGAATAGATACAAGAGATCTCACAATGGAAGAATCTCATAGATTTAGTAAGTGCCTGGATTTGGAGAAGTACTCCAAAGTCCCAGGCCTAGGTGCCTGGGTAAACAATGTTGTCCTTGACCCCGAATGAGAAAAACAATACTTTATATTTGTACTTGTCCTTATAGATGTCAAAACATCTTTCCCACTTTATTGGGAACTGGCTTGGAACAGAAGGTGATAAATCTGACGTTTGATGGGTTTGAAGTGGCATCTAAATGTCGCTGTGGAAATGTCCAGGAGGCAGCTGTGATACAGATTTGGAGTTAGTGTGATAGGATAGGGCTGCAGATATAGATTTGGGAGTTGTCCACATAGATATGATAGTTGAAGCCATGTTAGTGGGCAAGATCTTAAAGGAAGAGAATGTAGAGGGAGAATAACTCCTAGAATAACTCTTGGTCTCCAGTGCTCCACGCCTTTTTGGTGTGTCAACCAAAGGCATGAATTTCTCTTCTGGAATATTATTCCCTGGTAGTAAGTTGTTATTTATGACACTGAAATTCATATATCAAGGCTTCCCCTCCTTGAAAACCAGGCCTTTGGCTGAATTCTCAGTAGATTCAGAGGCTGTTTGCTATATTGTTACTGGTTACCAATTTGTGCAGGGTTGGTCTCCTTCACTCTTGGAAGAGAATATTTATTTATCCCCTGGCAAATGTTTTATATCTGAACTGAAAAGCCACACATTTCTCCCAGTTTTTCAGTTTCCTGATGAAAAGGCTAGTCTCTTCCCTCCCTTGACCTATGACTCAAAACATTCCTCCTTCTTCTCAACATCACTAAGAAAAGCATTGGCATGCCATGGCCCTTTCATGCAATGTAAGGGAAAGAACTGATGTGGGGTTTTTGGCTTTTAGCTGCTATTTTAGCTGCCACTGGAGATTTCAATATTCCTTTGATGGGAGACTCTTAACCTGTTAGAGCTACAGGGGACTCTAGAAATCAGCCCAATCCCCTTATTTTTATGAATGTAGAAGCTAAGGCTCAAAAAACTATTGTAAAACAGCAGCATTTCCTACTGGTTAAAATTGTGAACTAAGGAGTCAGATGTACCTGAGTTTGAATCCTTGTTCTGATACTTACTAGCTGCTTGAACTTTGGTTCTGAAAACGTCCATAGCCTTAGGCTATGTGAAACTTTGGGCAATTTTCTCAACTTCTCTGAGCTTCGGTTACCTAAACTACAAATATTAATTATAATAGTTTATATCTTGTAGGGGTGTTGTAAAGATTACATAGAATAGGGCATCTAAAGTGCTTCTTTAATTACTTGGCAGATAGTAAATAGGCAATACACATAAACTATTATCATTTTTGCTGCTGTTATGCTGGGAAAGGAAAGTAACTTGCCTAAAGTTACACAGGAATTAAATGATGCATATGGGACTAGAATGGAGACCTCAACTCCTAGTTCAGTGCTGTTTTCTCTACCCTAGGCTGCTTCTTTATCAAGAGTTTCTTTGAGGCATCCTCATGTCCTCCCCAATACAACTGAATTATAGTATTCAATGCTGTTATTATTACTTAGAACATTGTTAGTGTTAGACATTTTAAAATATATAGTATATAAAATACAGAAGAAGAAATGTCCTTCAAATAAATCTGCATAATTCACAATTAGAATAAAGAAAAATACCACTGAGAAACTAGAAAAATACTAAATGAGAAGATGGAAAATTTTTCTCAACATTTGGATTTGAGTTTGATTCTGTCCAGTCTTTCCTGTCAACTTGATATTTATTGGTTTATAAATGAAATATGGGTCAAGGGCATCCTGAAAGATTTTGGTTTAAAATGACTTTAGAGAAAGTGATTGGTGATAGATCTGTGAGGCCAACATATCCCAGGGAGCCAAGGAAAAGGCAAGAAATGAGGGGCAGAGGGCTAGGCAGAAAGGGGAGAAACAGTAAAACAGTCAGTGGAAGAGGAACTGGAGGATGGAAAAGGCAGCAAACTTGGGGAAATACAAAGAGTGAGCTCAGCCAAGAGATAGGCCCCAAGAGGTGTCACTAAGTTGCAGGATAAGATGTTTAATGACTACTGTTTTCCCTCTCAGAGAAGGGACCAGGTAAAAAGAGACAGAAGTGCTCTACTATCTCCCACACTGGTTTTCTAGTAAGGGCAGAATTCACCAATAATCTTTGTAATTTCTTCTGGCTGTGATCTACACCTGTACAACCACACCCAGCAAATAGGTTAAAATCAACCAGAAAAAAATAGATGTTGCTCTCAGATGAAAGCTAATTGACATTACACATCTTTCATCCTCTTGACAACTTTCAGACCTCTAAGCCTCTGGAATCTGCTTTCCTTCATAACCAGCCTATGCCTTAACCAGCCTATGTCTGTACATCTGTCCAATATCTTATTTTATTTTATGGGGCAGAGCATATTAAACAATTAGAATATTGTTAGCCAAGACATGGAAACAACCTAAATGTCCATCGATAGATGAATGGGTAAAGATGTGGCATATATATATATATATATATATATATATATATATATATATTCACAATGGAATATTACTCAGCCATAAAAAAGAATGAAATAATGCCTTTTGCAGCAATATGGATGGACCTAGAGATTATCATATTAAGTGAAGTAATTCAGAGGGAGAAAGACAAATACCATATAATATCATTTATATGTGGTATCTAAAATACGACACAAATGAACATATCTATGAAACAGAAACAGACTCAGAGAACATAGGGAACAGACTTGTGGCTGCCAAGGGGGAGGGCAGGTGGGTGAAGGAAGGATTGGGGGTTTGGGATTAGGAGACACAAACTATTATATATAAGAAGTATAAACAACAAGGTCCTACTATATAGCACAGGGAACTATATTCAATATTCTGTGATAAACCATAATGGAAAAGAATATGGAAAAGGATATATATGTATAACTGAATCACTTTGCTGTACAGTTGATTATAAATCAACTATACTTCAGTAAAATTAAAAAAAAGAATTATAATAGTCTTGATTGGGAAAGGAGCTTATATTGAATATAATCAAGGGAGTTTAGAGAAGTAATTGTTGACTTTAAAAATCCATGAAGGGAATTCCCTGCAAGTCCAGTGGTTAAGACAGTGCTTTCACTGCAGTGAGCTTTCCATAATTCAACTTTGCTTTCTTTAGCATCCATTTTCTAATCTCTTTTCTAACAGACAGTTCTTGGTTATTGCTTTCTTTTATTCTTCCATTTTTAAGAAAATGTTTATTTCTGCTATTCAAGCTGATAACCTTGCCAAACATTGATTTTTCTTCCTGCAGAGCACTGGAAATAAACAGGCAGGTCTTATACACCCCTTGTGAGGACCACTAGGCCGTCTTTTGATCACAGCCATCCATTTGAAGTGTGGTTGCTGTTCTAGAGAAGTACACCAGTATTGGCATTCAGAAACAGAGAGACACAGAGATTAAGCAGGTAATCTCTCTTTGAATCATTAACTTCAAGCATTGTTCTGGTTGTTAAGGTGAGCTGAAAAATGGGCATTTTCTCTCCCCTAGTCAGTAGGCAGAACTGTCCCTAGAATATGACAAGCGGTGCTGATCTTCATGGGGTTGTAAATTTTAGGTACCCCTGTGGGCAGATAGAAAGTAAGGGAGGCACTTCATCAACTGGTACTAAAAGACCTGAAGCATATGTTGCAAACACATAAACATCCCATTCCCCCTCTGCAGCCACCCCCACCTGCTGCTCCAAGTTACAGCAGCGAGGGGTGGCTTCCTTTCCTCTCCATACCTGCACCCTGAGGCTGACCTCTAAGTGACTACTTTTTCACTCTCAGACTCCTTGTTATTTCTTGTAACACAAGTGTTGAGAGAGGGAGAACAACAAGTGATTCCCCTAGGGCTCTCAATATCCTAGGGATGACCCTACTTTAAGAAAGTTATTGAGCACAGACATACCTAGGAAGACTACCTACCTACTTTTCTTCTCATTCATAATTGCGATATGAATTATGATAGATATGATAGATTGGATAAATAAGCCCTTCTATCTATCCGTAACTACAGGTATAGCTCAGCTTCTCTCCAGAATCAAGCAACTCCCTAACTATAGAAGTAAATTTGGTAGTTGCCCTAACTTTGAATCCCTCTAGTTCCTGAGCTATATCACTATTGTTTAAAACTAATGACCCAGCAGTCCCACTACTAGGTATATACCCTGAGGAAACCAGAATTCAGAAAGAGTCATGTACCAAAATGTTCATTGCAGCTCTATTTAGAATAGCCCGGAGGTGGAAACAATCTAAGTGCTCATCGTCGGATGAATGGATAAAGAAGATGTGGCACATATATACAATGGAATATTACTCAGCCATAAAAAGAAACGAAATTGAGCTATTTGTAATGAGGTGGATAGATCTAGAGTCTGTCATACAGAGTGAAGTAAGTCAGAAAGAGAAGGACAAATACCGTATGCTGACACATACATATGGAATTTAAGGGAAAAAATGTTATGAAGAACCTAGGGGTAAAATAGGAATAAAGACACAGACCTACTGGAGAACAGACTTGAGGATATGGGGAGGGGGAAGGGTGAGGTGTGATAGGGCGAGAGAGAGACATGGACATATATATACTAACAAACGTAAGGTAGATAGCCAGTGGGAAGCAGCCGCATGGCACAGGGAAACCGGCTCGGTTCTTTGTGGCTGTCTGGAGGGGTGGGATAGGGAGGGTGGGAGGGAGGGAGACAAAGAGGGAAGAGATATGGGAACATATATATATGTATAACTGACTCACTCTGTTATAAAGCAGAAACTAACACACCATTGTAAAGCAATTATACCCCAATAAAGATGTTAAAAAAAAAAACTAAATGAGAGCATACAATAATAATATCTGAAAGAATAAGAGAAAATATCAAAAGTACATCATGTATATAAACAAGTAGTGACTTAACACTCTGGAATAATCTGGTTTACATAACCCCACATGGGTCTCATGTTTCAGTTATTGAAACACTGACAGTGCTATTAATTGATGATTTAGATATTAGCCTTATCAAAATGAGAATAAATCAGTCTTTATTTCTCAGGCCTTAAAACTTTTGAAAGTTGCTACTGGGCGCACAATCCCCTTCCCCACCTCCCAACCCTCCAGTTTCTTCCTTAAGGATGGTTTCCTGCCTTTGTTTACATACAGTTTGCCAATGTCCTGATTCTTCAAATGTGCCCTCCCTCAAATATTTACACAGTGGATATGGTATGCTCCATTCAGAGAACTGTGTAAGAGCTTGATCTGGACTGTACTGTTTTAAATGACATTAACTTTGTTTTAAATTGCATTAGCTTTGTGTATTGGTGGTGGTGTTTTCTGTTCCTGGATTTTTTTTTCCAGCAGATACTGGCTTATTGTGCTTACAATCAACAACAAAAAAACTTTCAGTGACCACTATATTGATACTGCTGTTAAGGCAGGTCTCCTTGTATAGATAATTTCATAAACTAAGATATTTTGCATTAATTACTTTTTCCATTTCATGTGGCTAGATTTTATCCATCCTTTCAGATTGGCATCACATTCATGTGCTCTCCCTTCCAGTTTTGTCATTTGCCAAGTTTAAAAGCATTCCTTTTCTATTTTCATTTTGGGGCCCTGATAGCAATGTGAATAAAATAGGAGAGCCTATAACTTTCCACTCTTGTCAACAACTAATTAATTAATACATTTGGTGGAATGGTTGGTTACCTAACTACAAATCCTTCTATTACCTCAGGCCACATTTTGTCTGTCCTAACAACAGGAAGATGATGTTTTGTTCAATTCAGATATGCTAGCTATAAAGCATTCATCTAATCTTTCAGACTATTCACACTATCAAAAAGGAAATAAGGTTAGTTTGGCACAACTCGTTCTTTGTGAACCCTTGCTAACTTATTGAAGGTGAAATGATCTCTGTCTTGCCAGTTTGAGTTATCTGGATTTAACAAGGATAAATTATATGCCCTCAGACTTCAGAGCACTTGGACTGTCCTAACCAACCCCAGAAGTGTAACTAAAATTCCAGTCGACAGAGCTCATGTTTCAGAAGCAGCCATTTTTGATACAAAACTGACCCAGAAGTCAGGGTGATAGAAATGAAAGCTGGAAAATTGTGAGAATATGACCTTTGTCTAATAGGAAAGAAAAGGAGAGAAATACTAGTCTGTCACTTTTTTTGTCCATTTTAAGCTTGGGTTAGAGACCAGGTGGGAATTTAAAGTATGTGTGTTAATAGGAGGATTGAAGCAGGCTTAAACATCAAAAGGAAGCAAAATAACTTAAGGCAGCTGTGGTCTAGTAAATAGAGAGTAACTTGAGGTAAAAACTTGATCTCAAATATGAGACTCTAGTACATATTAACTAAGTGACCTTGGGTAAGTGATTTAATACTTTTAAGCCCTGGTTTTGGGGTTTTTGCTTTTTTTCAGATGGATGGTACCTCATAAATTTTTGTGAAGATTAAAATCCTTCCTTCACAAAATATAAAAGCAAAGAGAAATTGTACTAAACAGGGACTTATTTTCCTGCTCTTCTAATTTTGGGTACTGTCTTTTTGGAGAGTCTTAGTTTGCCATTTTGTAAAGTTTCACTAGTGCAGGATATACATGTGAAACTGATAAAGTGTTGTAGGAATCTCCATGCCTTTTGAATTGATGGCAAAGCTTGAAATTCAGAGAGCATTATTAATGATAAGTATTTTACTATTTTTTTACCTTAGAAATTCAAAGTATGTTTTTTCTATAATCTGAATTTCTTATCAATAACTTTGGTTAGACAAATCAATATTTTTTTTCAGTTTTTCAAATTGGAAAGACAAGGTATAGCTAAATTATTTAGATAAGCGGTCTGCAACATGGGCTGTGCAAAACAAGCTATTGGAATATGGTAAGAACAATAGTATAATTATTTATAGTTACTTTTAACTCACTCTTTTACATTTTCTACTTTTTGTATAAGTTTTACATATAATTAGATTGTCCCCTACAAATTTAGGGGGCACATATCCAAAATTTACTGATAGGGTGTACAAAGTTTAAAGATCAGTGGTTTGGAGGATGAAGAAATAAGATTGGAGAACTTTTGCCAGAAATTCATCATGCCTGAAATCAAATGCCTCTGTTTCCCTTATGAATCTACTTTTCCTCTTGAACTACCTGGTTCTATAAATGATATGATCATTCTCCTAGTTATTAAAACTAGGAACTTAGGAGTCATTCTTTGCCCCTTCTCATGCATCACATAAAATTAGTTGCTACATTCATCATTTCTGAAACATCTTTCACATCAGCCTCTCCCTTTTTAATTCTACTGCCACTGCACTAATTCATGCTTTAGGTTTTGTTTTCTTGTTGCTTGTTTGTTTGTTTTTAACGTGGGTTACTGCAGTATTGTAACACCTTCCTAACTGCCTCCTTTTCTCTTGACCCAACTTAACCTACCCACTTTTTTGTATGTATGCATGTCTTATCCCTACTATTTAGAGTATGAGCAGGCATGGACATGTCTTTTATCTCTTCTTATTTGGTGCTTTGCATGTGGTAGGCACTCAAATATTTCTAAGTGAATAAAATTAGACTGGGATTTGTTTTTCTGTCTGGAACTGAGTTAGGGTTCAGGCCTTGGGGTTTAGAGCTCACATAATTCTCTCCAATTTATACAATCAAGTAAGATTAGAGTTAATATGGCAGTCTGAAAAAAGCAGTGCTTCCTAAGATCATATTCAGCGATTTATTTATTCTTGTTAGCTACTCTGAAGAATCTCACTTTGTCTGAAAAAAGAATTTCATGAAGAAAATAAGCATTATCATGGATGAAATGACACTTCTCTTTCCCAAAACATTCTCACAGGGAGCATTCTTTCATTCTTTCTCTTTGTCTTGGAAATCAGTGTTGAATTCTGGGCTGTACTTTTTATTCAACTTCCTACGATTACCTGGGTGAATTGTTACAAATCATAGGTTTGCTATGTTTATAGAAATAATCAGATCTGCCCTTCCACCTCCCTTTACATACCTTCCTCCAGCTACCTTATAGAGATGGAAGAAATGTGATCCTACATCTGACATGGCTTAATATTCTTAGAAGAAAAACTCTTTATAAATTCAGAACAATGTGATAAAGTTGCCTCTTGGGAAGAATGAGGAATGAAAATAAGATCGAACTGGATGATTCCTGTATAATTATGAACTTGCATTTTTACCTTGTTTAAAGATCTTCAGAAATAGTGTATATCAAATAGTCTCCATGAAAAGGACTTATTGAATGAAGAGATAGTAACGCCTATAGTCTTTCATATTCATGTTACAAATACACTTGGTGAATTCTGCCCTCCCTTCCTCTACCTACCCAGCCACCAGCTCTAGCATTTCCCTTCGAGTTCCCCATGACAATTCCAATCCACTTCTGTATGGTATTTAGAATATAAACCATGTTCTTTCTATAAATCTCTCCTGTTTTCAATTTAAGCACTAATTCACATATTTAATATACACATCTTTCATTTCATGTTTCAAGCGCAAGTCTTCTTCCTTTTGTTTTTATCAGCTCGTTTTAGCACCAGAGAAACTGAGCACTCAATGCTGATGATGACAGCAGTGGCTTCTCTGTGCTTAAGACCGATTATAGCCAACTTCTTAAGGTCTGCATGACAAAGAGGCTGCTGATATCACCATTGATTGCTCTGTTTCTCCCACACCAAAGCAATCTGTTAAATCAGTGCAAAATTAATTTTTGCAACTGAAGCTACAAGGATACAATTGGTTTCTAAGCTGCCACATCAATCAGATGTTTTAAAAAATCGTTAGTGAGCCTGGGTGTGATTCACGGATGTGCCTACCCATGTGATTAGATGATGTGTTCTATCTACATACATTTTTTCCTTGAAGATCATGTAATATGTGCAGAATAAAAAAATGCAGGGAAGTATATCATACTGTGTAGGCTACTTCACGTAGGTTACTTGTTGTGAATCACAGCAATTGTTATAGCAAATTTCTAAGCAATACTTGACTGTTGAAGAGAGTATGTTCTTTAGGCCAATTTAAGCTGATAAAATCCCAAAGGCATTTTCTTGACCAGCTTCTAATTAGGTGAATTAAATTTTGCCATAGATCTACTGCTTTTAGTAGTTCCAACTGAGTAAGGTATAATTCTCTGGAGTCATTAGGGCTTCTGCAGTTATCTCCATTTCACACATCCTATCAAAGTTTATTATAACAGTTTGCCTGAGCTTTAACTCTGTCAAATGTACTTTACCATAGAATTAGCTTTGTTATAAAGATGTATGGACAAATTTCTACAAATGTTGTTTGTGAAGAGTTTTTAGGCTGTGGAGAGTACAAATAACTTCATAGTATTGAGAAAGATGGGATTTTGGTTTCTTTCCAGTACTGAGATTTTATGAAACTGTCACACATGTTAGAAATAGGAATTTATTGTTTTGTAAGCATTTTTCATGTGTATACAGAGGGAACTGAAAAGATTTATATGATGGTAAACAAACTAACTAAAACTTCAGACAACTAGGTACAGAAGTTAATTTATTCTAAAATTTGGATCCCCAAATCTTATGAGAGCAAACCTAGCTTATGTGACTGGTTTTGGAAAACAAGAACTAATGAAAGACAAGTACATAAATTGTTTCCTGATTGATATTCCTTCCTACTGGCTTCCTGGCGATTTATTCATGGGTTCTTAATAGCTGAGACCCTTGTATAAGTGTTCAATGCTTCATGTTATTTTAAGATCAGCTATACTTACTGCCACTATGTTCACAAGGAGAGGGAGTGCCTTAGTTCTGCCCCTCTTACCTCCTGTTTATGCACAAGGGAGTGTCTTTTGTCTGATCTACAGACTATGAATTAATTAATAAACTAAGAATTAATTTTATAAAAATGGCATATTACATGCAAGGTATTTTCATATAAGCTATAACTATTCATCTTCATTACAATCCCCATTTCACAGTTGAAAGAAGTAAAGCTTACATATGTTAAGTCACTTATCCAAGGTCACAAATTAATAAAAGGCAGAATTGTTATTGGAGCCCCTCATCCTCTTGGATTGTTAATGATGAGACTGGAAGAATTTAGCTCTACCTGGACCCAAATACAAGCACCCAGGAAGAAACCATCTCCTAAGAGATGCTCTTTGTTTGTTGCTAATCTGGCGTAAATTCTTCATAACATGAAATCAGTTGCCCAATATTCTTACAGTAATTTGCTTTGGGGATATAAATATCCTGATAACTTGAAATAGTCTCTATAAATGTCATTTTGTAGATCACACGTGGACATGATCTATAACCAGGATTTATCAACCCTCTCTAGTTACCAAACTGATGCCTGGAAATTTATCTCCCCATTTACTAAAGCTACATTCTTAATTATTTTTTTATGTAAGTTTTTAAATATATACGTATTGAGAGACAACTGTGGAAAAGCAGCATGAGAGAGACTTAGAATCTGAAGGTCAGATTTTATGTTCTGGCTCTGTTGCTGTGACCTTGCACAAGCTAGTTAGTCTATGGGAAACCAAACTTAAATTATTGGTTGTAATGACTAACAGAGATGATGTTTGTGAAAGGCTTTGTGAACTGTGAAAGTACTATAAAAAGTTTAGATAGTAAGCATAATAGCTACATCTGAATATTGCACAAGTGAACAAGTGAACTATGTCAGAGGGTTTGCTTAATGGTCAAAGTCTTTGTCTCTTGGCCAGACTTTATTGGTTTGTTGTTATAGCTCCTCCCCAATGCATTTCATGATGATGATGAGAAATAGCCATAGAGTTCTTTTATCAGCTTTATTTGAAAGATAATTATTGGTGAACCAAATGTGGTGAGGTCTTGTCTCTTGTTTTAAAATCAACCCTATATTTTTCCGTGTCAGTCTCTCTTAATTTGCTGGTGAATCTTGGGACCATTAGTTTTATTTTGGTCAATATAATTTAAGAATTGCCACATATATTTGTAAGTTAAATGTGTGCCTCAATCACTCTTCCTTTTTAAAACAAAATGGAAACTTTTAGTTTATCTAAATGTTGTATAGTATTTTTATAAATCTCTGAAGAATTTGATCTGAATGTTATTTTCAATGACCATCATCCTAAATCACCAAACCCTTCAGTGTCACTAACCAAGCTATCTGTTTTTAGCCTTAAGATTAATTAGATGTATGGGCTTCCCTGGTGGCGCAGTGGCTAAGAATCCGCCTGCCAATGCAGGGGACACGGGTTCGAGACCTGGTCTGGGAAGATCCCACATGCCGTGGAGCAACTAAGCCTGTGTGCCACAACTACTGAAGCCCATGTGCCTAGAGTCTGTGCTCTGAAACAAGAGAAGCTGCTGCAGTGAGAAGCCCATGCACTGCAACAAAGAGTAGCCCCTGCTCACAACTAGAGAAAGCCCGTGCACAGCAATGAAGACCCAACACAGCCAAAAATAAATTAAATAATAAATTTTTAAAAAAGATAATTAGATGTAGCTTTACATTTAAAGTATTGCCTAAGCCAATATAAATCAGAATAATGAAACTCAGTTTTCAAGGTGGATTTTCCTCTTAGGTTGTTGTAGTATAATTAAGGAACAAATACACCATCACCCACTCTTATTTTAGTGGTGTAGAGCTAGTCATTTCCTCAATACTATTATATAGATTATAATCATACTTGCCCTAAAAGGTTTATTTCAAGTGTGACAGTTTGGGGGCAATTTAAATTTTCAATATTTATTATTCCTCTCCTTTGCCTCCATGTGAAAAGCCTATGGTTCATTTGCAGCTTTCAGGTGAGACATGATATTTTGTCATTAGTAGTCTGAGACTTCTGTCTGTTTTGTCCATTCTTATAAGCCGGCAGTCAAGTGTCACCAAAAAAACTTGAGATTCTTTATAAACCTCTATCCTATTTCCAAATGATTACTAGTAAGTATCCTTAAGTCCTAAACTCCAAACTCACTTTCTCTTTCAGTAGTCCTTACATTGACCTTGCCAGGATGTTCGTATAAATGAGTCCTTTTTCTTCTCTTCACCTCAAATCTCTATCTTTTCACTCTCTAGCATTTCCACATTCCTTTCTCGCTATGGAATAAGTGTCATTCCTTCATTTACATTGCTAACCCCTATATCCATGTCCATAATTTTACTCTTATTCTGCCTTTACAGGAATTTTGCATCACCTATTATCAAGGTCTGTACACAGGACCGACTTTTGGCCCAATAACAAATCAAGTAAGCGAAGTTTTCTTCCTCCTTCCTTTATTTTAATATCTTCTGCTGCAATCTTGCCCTAAGGGTCCTTTCCACCATAGAGTGTAGTACTCTCAACTAGTCACATTTGTGAATTTAACTGTTAAAGTACTATGGTGTTAACAACTGATAATTATAAAAAGATCTGTGTTTGGCCTTCTTGTGGAATAATTACATTTCAGTTTGGGGATAAAAGATGTGCTGAAAACTACCAGCTTTGGAAAACTTTTATTAGTGAATCCTTAAGGATGGAATTTCAACCATTAGTTAAAGAGGTAATTTGGGGCATATGCCTTTCCCAATGTCTTGTAAATCACGCCAGATAGGCAAGCGAGCCTATTTTGGCTACTTTAAAATCAACCTTGTTCACCATTCATATTATTCTTGTCACAGTTTGAGTGGGTATTTTCTAGAATTATTTAGTAGATGGTAAATGTCCACATGGTGGAATTTAAAGCAGTGCTGTCTAGTGCTGTTTTTTACAATATTACCTAGAAATATTTTGCAATAGCTCTGGGTATTGGCATGAGCATCTTGTATTAAAAATTCTGCAACAGTTCAGAACCCAGTACTTTCAGATGGCTAATGAGTGTGGATAGCAAATTTTGTCCAGGTAGTCTAGTGGGTAACATTTGAATAATTATCCATTAAATAATTTCCCATTTTGTTTAAGGCATGTTGCTTCAGTGCTATATTTTGTTGTTTCCTAAATGCTTGCCTAAAATTCCAAAATCTTATAACTGAGTGCCCAACCTCCTAATATTCAACTTGGAGCAGTTGTAATCAGTATAGCTTTTATTTTGGTTCTTCTAGAAATTCTTATTTAACTTAGCATGTGAATACTTTTCTAAATAGGTGACTTGTCTTCCCCTTCTGTCCAGCTCAGCTCCTGCTCTTTGAGGCTGGAGCTTATGTAAAATTCCAATTTTCATAAAAAAGTTAATCGAGGGGGCTTCCCTGGTGGCGCAGTGGTTGGGGGTCCGCCTGCCGATGCAGGGGACGCGGGTTCGTGCCCTGGTCTCGAGGACCCCGCATGCCACGGAGCGGCTGGGCCCGTGGGCCTTGGCCGTTGGGCCTGAGCGTCCAGAGTCTGTGCTCCGCGGCAGGGGGTGGGGGGTGGGGGGGCCGCAGCGGTGAGAGGCCCGATCGAGGTTATTCATTAACACTTCTTGTAGACAGTGCTGTGACATCCATAATCTCTACTATTATGAGACACAGCTTTCTTTTTTTAAATTTATTACTATTATTTTTTAACATCTTTATTGGAGTATAATTGCTTTACAATGGTGTGTTAGTTTCTGCTTTATAACAAAGTGAATTAGCTATACATATACATATATCCCCATGTCTCCTCCCTCTTGCATCTCCCTCCCACCCTCCCTATCCCACCCCTCTAGGTGGTCACAAAGCACTGAGCTGATCTCCCTGTGCTCTGAAGCTGCTTCCCACTAGCTAGCTATTTTACATTTGGTAGTGTATATATGTCAATGCTACTCTCTTACTTCATCCCAGATTTCCCTTCCCCCTCCCCGTGAGACAGCTTTCTGTTTGTGGCCTTTAAACTAGGCTATTCTTTCCTCTTTATTTGCAAACCTTTAAGTAAATACTTAACAGGGAATGACTAGAGTTTAAAATAAATTCACCATACTTGCTTTGGAATATTTTTAATATTTGACAGATTTGATGATATGTAACTTTTGGAGGAGAACATCCCTGGAATTCTGTCCAATGGAGCTTTAATATTTTTAAATAAGCTCATGATAACATTAATATAGTTTTCTATTACGTCAAACAGTTATAGACTCTTCTTCCACAGGCACCACTTGATCTTTCTTTGTCTTCTTTCATCATTCCAAGCAATAGCTTCATCTTCTGATTCATCAGCTGCAGGGGCACCTTCATTTACTATTTGGTTAAGTTTCCATTCTTCTGCAACTTCCTGTTTAAAGGCATTGATTTTATCTGTAGATAGCATGTTTCTTCCGCTATGGCTTGCTGCCAATCTGAAATATTTTGTTCATTTTACCTACTTTCCTGTTCTGAATAAGGATGCAAGGGAAGGGATGGAGGGGAGCTGTAGGGATCCATTGTTGGCCTATCCTTTGTTTTATCAGTTTCCAGTTGAGTGGCTTAATAAGAATAGCATAATTCCATCCCACTTGTCTATTTAATGTCCTGGGAAATGTGACTGGGTGATTAGTTGACTTGTATTTCAAACAATCACCCAGTATTTCCCAACCCCCTCTGAGACTATTGTACTGGATATCTTGAAATCTTTTGTAGTGCCTAATCACTGGGTAGTAACAGTCATTCCACTGTCCACAATTTGAGAGTGATTTTTGGTGAAAGCAATCTTTCACTTTTGCTCTGCCTCTTCTTATTTTGGTCATAGTAATCAAGACCTCCAGGAATGAACCTTCACCACACTAATTTTATTTTCTCTCTTTCGGGATTGTAAAATCATCTTAAAAGGAATAAAATGGCAACCATTTCTTGGAGTCACTTGTATTTAACTGAAGTTTGTGATGGTTGCAGACATGCAGGGAAATATGAGTTGCTAATTTAAATGATTAGTTACCCCTGAACCAGATTGTTGCATGCAACCTCCCTCCAGTAGGCTTCTCTGTAAATCTTAGAGAGGAACATGTGATTGGAGAAGCTGACCTACATATCAACCTTTCAGCCCTTGATCTACATGGCTTGGAGACCACCCAGGTAAGGCTTTGAGATCTACTAGTAGATCATTATCTAATGGTTGGGGACAGTTGACCTAGGCTGATAGGACTATAAGATGTTATATTTTGAGAGGATTGTTATTATTATTAATGACTAAGAATCCCACTAATAAAGAAAAAGCAGACGGAAAAAGCCATAGGGGAATAAGAAAGCGCATACTGACTCATTCTGTTCTACCCAAGCTGCTGTTCTTCTCCATAAGGGATTGTGGCTGATGATGCAAAGTGGATGGTATAACATCCCTCTGTAAATGATGACTAAGATAATATCTCCAGAAACCTTTATCATTCTCTTCCTAACGAGGGATTCATTCAAAACTTATCCTAAAAAAATAATTTTTTAAGTATTTTAAAAGATCATCTCTATTTTCTTTTTTAAAATTAGTTATCATTTCAACCAAATGATTTTGCCTAGATTAAGTATCAGCAAACGAGTCATGAAACTCCTGAGTGGTAAACCAACAAAGCTTGAAATTACAGATAATAAAATGGATTAAAATGATAAGAGGGGAGGCCACAACAGTGAGAGGCCCGCGTACAGCAAAATAAATAAATAAATAAATAAAAATGATAAGAGTATTTCAAGAGTTGAAAAGAAAAAAAACTTAAAAAGAGATAAAAGAGATTATTGCAGAACAAGTAAAGATGAATAATGAGAATTCCAAAAACAAAGAAGAGAATGATGGTCAGTAGGGAAATAAAGATAGACATTGGGGGCTTCCCTGGTGGCGCAGTGGTTGAGAGTCCGCATGCCGATGCAGGGGACATGGGTTCGAGCCCTGGTCTGGGAAGATCCCACATGCCACGGAGCAGCTAGGCCCGTGAGCCACAACTACTGAGCCTGCGCGTCTGGAGCCTGTGCTCCGCAACGGGAGAGGCCGCGATAGTGAGAGGCCCGCGCACCGCGATGAAGAGTGGCCCCCACTTGCCACAACTAGAGAAAGCCCTCGCACAGAAACGAAGACCCAACACAGCACAAATAAATAAATAAAAATAAAATTAAAATTAAAAATCTTTGCTAATCTAATGGCCAAAATAATGTTAAAAAAAAAAAAAGATAGACATTTATTGCCAGGAGAGTTAGAGATTTCTAAAAAAAAAAAAAAATATATATATATATATATATATATAGTTTACCAAGAATAGAGGGAAGGAAATAAAATATTGATGCTTCCTCCCTCTTTACCCTTCCTCTCCCAAATAATTTTTTTCTGGAAGAAAGGGGGAGGAAAATGATTATTCAAAAAGAGAATAAAAAGGAAATGAAGCATCTCAAAGCTGTCAGAATTCAAGGACTACAGACCAGATTGCAAAGAAACTTTTCAATCATTGCTTTGAATGAGGAGATGTTAAATTTGAAAATCGAGCAGGGGGCGGGAGATATGAAAACTAAAAGAAGGAGAATGGGGTGGGCAGAAAGCAATGGTAGCTGGCATATCATGCGGTAACACCATTAGAGAGGAGAGTGAGCAGGGGAAGAAGAATTAACAGCTTCAAAGTTATTGTTAGAAAGTTATTGGATTTTTAAGACATTTGGAATCTTTGGGCTCAACTCAAAACTTTATACTGCTAAAAATTTGATCAAAATTAAGTACCTCTGAAGTTTTGAGCTCCTAGTTTGGGCTCACAAGAAAAATAAACTCTTAATTGGAATCTTATTTAACAGCAATCTACCCACCCCTACAGTATTCACTTAGCAGAGCAGAGCAGGCACTGAATATGGATTGAGTAGCTCAGGTTTTCTAATGATTCAACCCACTGTTAATGAAAATGCATCCCTTTATATGACTGCTTAAGTGATGAATAATGAACGGCTTTGTTTACCTCTCTCTATACCTTCATATCTGGTTACTGTAAACTGTGCTGTTAGGTACATTCAGAAGTAAGGGATTCTGGTTTGTGGACTGCTTTATCCTCAGGTCCTTTTGTTATTGCTGTTCCACAAGTATGAGCCATTTGATTTTCTCTTTTTCCTGCAGCTCTAGAAGGTAGACTTCATTTGTAATTTGAGAAGACAAAGCTAGAGGGGCAAAAATGGCAGTGTAAGAATTCAGTTTGGAGCCTGCAATTTCCTTGGAGAACTGACACTCTTGTCAACAAGTATTTATTGAACACATAATGCAGATTGGACTTTTTAAAAAGTGTGTAATTAAGACGCGGAACACTTTCTTCTTTTGCCAGCTGATAGAGTTTGAAGTAGCAGGAACAGTGCAGTTAATTGATTTTCTTCTATTACTCTGTAAGTAGAGGAAAAGAGGTAGGAGTTGGGGGTTGTCAATGAACCAGGAATCACTATTTTCAATCTAGTATTTCCTCTGGTGACTCTCTGCTTCTCACTTCAGTCTACTCTAATTCAGCCAAGGACTATACTCATAGAAACAATAAGTAAAATCTAGTAATCAATTAAACATTATATCTAACCCCCCCAATGACTATTCCTTCTAAGACCACAGCAGTCTGCCAGATTGGATATCCAGAGCCTCCAACTAAAAAGAAAGCTTGAATCTCATCCATTACCCAAATAGAGAAACTCTTGAAATGCTGTTTGTGTATGCACTGAACTTATTGGGATAAAAGTTTGAGACAGGCAACTTGTATGATTTGTAAAGTATTTGTCAAATCAGAGCTTACACCAGATTTCTAATTTTGATTGCAAATCTAAGAGAGTTTACCTATTGTGGAAATATTTCTTCAAGGGAGACAATAATATTTACCTTCATGGCCATAATCTTCCCCAGGAATGTTGAACAGGTTATTAATTTTAAAGAATATTTGGATTTCAATCAGTGCATGCATCAGTAAATGATTCCACATAGCCTGAGTTAGTATATACCATTCAGAGGAGTAAAACATTACTCATGTGTGCATTAGCATTTTCACTTTTACTGCAGCAATACATCATGCCTTTTTCAGGATGCTGAGAAGTGTTGCTGCAAAATGCACTCCAGATCTCAGGTAAAAGTCCATGACTAGCTTTTAAAAAGCTGCTCATTTAAATGCAAATATCAGCTGAAAGGCAAGGGAAATATGCTTCATCATCTTTGCCTCTTTGTTCACCCTCTCCCAAGAGAATTAATAACTTCTGCTTCTTCTGTGTGATTATTAAGTGCAATTTCTGATGCAGTGCTTGGTCAGTAATTAGGCAGATGGGCAGGAAGGGTTCTAGCACCACTAGTTGACTCCAATGACTCAGAAAAAACAAGTGGCATTGGTTACAGCAGCTGCAAAGAATGATCATTTAGTCTCTGACAATGTGGACTGTAAATGAATATGTAGGTATGAGTATGAGGGAGAAAAGAGACCTAGAGATAGAAACGGAGATGGAGAGCTAATAGTGATTCATGTCAAGTATAAAAACAGAAGTAATTTTAAACACAATGGATGACAGACTATAAAATAAGCCCACTTAACTCAATACTAAGGAGAAATTGTGCTTAATGCTACCAAGTATTTTTCCTTAAAAAACCCTGTTTGGATGATTTGTATGACTTTTCATTTTAGAATTTCTATGATAGGTGTTATATAAAACAGAGCTTAAGCTAGAAAAATCTGAGGTGAGGTAATAAAAAATAAAAATTAAAGAAAAACTTTCTCATCCACCATTTGAATTAATAACCAACAGGGAGAAAATGGATTTTCTTGACTTGAAATAAACAAAAAGAGCTTTCAGAATTGTGTTTATGGGAAATAATTAAGCAAACTTTGAACTTCAGTGCTTTCAATTGAACATATGAGCAGTTCTCAAATGGGTTTGGATTTATCCATGGTATTAATGTTTTAAAATGCCATCCCTAGCATATATGTAAGTAAGTCACAGAGTGTAGCCGAATGATTTGATTTGTGTAGTGGTGAATGGGTCTCTGCAAGGGCTGTACAGAGGCCTGACTAGGCACGTCCCCATTTGGCCTCTCCTTGCAATGCACAGGCACTAATTGGGTATTGCCAGGAATGTGGGATTGAAAGGGGCACTGAACCCAGAGTATCCATTTGCCCCTAAGTGCTAACCAACATGATCCTTTTACTGGTTTACTTATACTTTCAGTTTATTAAGAAAAAGAAAAAGCCAAATGCAGAGGACTCTTGAGCATATCCGTAATTAATAACATAAGTGTCTTTGTCCAGGCACTTAACCACTTGCCAAACAGGGAGAATCACAATATTGAGGGAAAGAAAGGAGGAGATGCCCCAGGCAATATTTGATAAACTATAGAGGTTCTTTACTTTCACTGATTGTAAGTGATAGGTAATAAGGGTTTTTTTATTCTTTTCTTTTCTTTTTTTTTTTTAACATCTTTTTTTTGTTGTTGTGGAGCACAGGCTCTGGATGCGCAGGCTCAGCAGCCATGGCTCATGCGCCTAGCCGTTCTGCGGCATGTGGGATCTTCCCGGACTGGGGCACGAACCCATGTCCCCTGTATCGGCAGGCGGACTCTCAACCACTGCGCCACCAGGGAAGCCCTAACATCTTTATTGGAGTATAATTGCTTTACAATGGTGTGTTAGTTTCTGCTTTATAACAAAGTGAATCAGTTATACATATACATATGTTCCATATCTCTTCCCTCTTGCATCTCCTTCCCTCTCACCCTCTTTATCCCACCCCGTTAGGTGGTAATAAGGTTTGATAGGTAAGAATAAAAGGAGAGAAAAAGGAAACTATGTGCCTGCTATCAATCTGCAAAGAAGCTCAAGAGATTCTGGTTGGCCTCTGCAGGATGGTTTAAGGAGTACTAGAGAAGGCCGAAATCTCTCAAAAGTCTTCCATAGTGCCTGAAAGTATTGCACTTTGGGGTTAAGAAGATGTGGAAGGCTCTTATCACAGTCCTAACTTGCTACCTCAAAATGGAAACTCATTAGGCTTTTGTCATCTATTATCTTAATATGGGTTATTTTCTCAGATCAGTTTCAATTACCTAGCAAATGCTTGAGAGAAAAGAACACAATAATAGGTGAGGGTTGTTAGTGAGAAACAGGAGGAGAAATGGCCAGAGCATAAGTGGCTACTCCAGCCAAACAGGTTTGGGTGGGGAACCTAGACAGTCTAGGTGATAATATAAAGACAGAAGAGGCCTAGGCATCGTATGGGCAGGGGCTAGAAGAGGTAGAGAAAGAAGACATAAGCACAAGGCCAAAAAAGCGTCTCTCTCTCTTTTATAGCTTAGCTGAGCATACTAGTCAGTCTAATATACTGTCTTCTCTCTATGGCATCTATTTTTTTCAGCCTTTGTTGAGCAGATGATGGTCATGGTAGTGAAAGAAGACGCTTAGTAATCACAGGCCATCTCATCTTTCTGGTCCTTTACTTTTAAGGTTGACAGAGAGCAAGGAAAAATATAAAACCAGCCTGACTCACAAGAGGCTAGGACATTGTTCTTCCTTGTGGGCATAGAGTATAAAGCTGAGGAGAAAAGTCTTGAGAAAGCGTAGAGTATAATATCAATTAATTGGAAAATATTTTATCAAAATTTTGGGGTTGGTTAAGAGACTTCTTTGTGAAAAGCCACCTGTAAGGGAATAATCAGCTTGCAGAAATTCCATAGTATTAATATTGCCTTCACGTGGAATCTGGCTGTAAAAAAGAGTGACATTGATAAAGAGCTAGAAGTCGTATACCATGAGTAATTCATTAGTGTTTTTTATCCCCTACACACTCTCATTTGCAGACTGGAATTAATAAGAAAAAAATAAAGATGTTGCCTTTATGTAGTTCTGAACAGAGGATTGGAAAAGACAAAGGCATTCCT
>NW_006783290.1:613431-679459 GCF_000442215.2 Lipotes vexillifer
GCATTCCTGTTGTTTTGTTAAAATGCAGGTTCTCATCCTCTAAGCTGGATATCTTTTATTACTATAAAATGAGTCTTTAGTTAATTTTCTTTTTGGAAATAACATTCTATTTGGTTTAAGACTTGGAAAAACTGGAGGGACTCTCCTGAAAATAATCAGCAAGATGGAGACTCAGCCTTAACACAATTAAGGCTACTCTGTCCAAAGAAGACAATAATAAGGGATAATGTTGTTGCTGTATACAAGAAAATGTAGGGGGGTTATGTAGAGGAAAGGGAGATGCTGACCACTTGTCTTCTATAACTATGAAATAGTTTGCAGAGGGAAAAAACAACTTAATTTTAAAGCAGGACAGATCTTGGTTGACCCAAAAATGTTTTTGAGCATTAAGTCAAAAAAATTCATGGGAATGAAAACTATGTGAGAAAGGTTGGGGAGTCTCTGAGTCCTTGAGGGATAATAATCATGAAGACAAAGGAATTTACTATAATATTCTTTACAGCTTTTTGTTATTATATATATATACATATATATATACATATACATACATATACATATATATATATATATGTATATATATATATATATTTGCCACACCGTGCGGCATGCGGGATCTTAATTCCCCGACCAGGGATGAAACCTGTGCCCCCTGCAATGGAAGCGCGGAATCTTAACCACTGGACCACCAGGGAAGTCCCTGTTATAAAAATATTTTAAAATAATAAAAACAGAATAATGATATCATTGTAGGAGATTATTTTCTTTATAAAAATGTTCTGTATTTTCTGATAATCCTACAATGAACACTATCTTTTTTATAATTAGATAAAAAGTGATTAAAGAGTGTTTATGTTGAGAAAAAAATACCTCTATTTTCTTTTTTTTTTTTTTCTTTTTGCTGTATGCAGGCCTCTCACTGTTGTGGCCTCTCCCATTGCAGAGCACAGGCTCCGGACACGCAGGCTCAGCGGCCATGGCTCACGGGCCCAGCTGCTCTGTGGCATGTGGGATCTTCCCGGACCGGGGCACGAACCCGTGTCCCCTGCATCGGCAGGCAGACTCTCAACCACTGCGCCACCTGGAAAGCCCACCTCTATTTTCTATAGATTGGAAATTTTTATATTTCCTTACCAAAACATCTTTGACATTTTTCTCTAGTTTTCATTTGTCTGCCCTCTTCATTTTGTTAAGATTTAAAAAAAATATATTCAATAACTTTTTAAGAGCCAATGTACTGTATGAAATGCATGGATACAAGTATGACCAAAGCACAGCCTCTACCTTCACATTACTTACAGTTTTATGGGGGCTACAGAGAAGTCAATGAAATAATGGGGTAATTATCACAGGAGAGTTGTGAATAGTCAGTAATGGAAACCTAGAGGAGTGAAGCCTTGGAGGGATACTTCATATAAAATCTGCAAGAGTCAAACTGAGTGAGATAAGTAGGAAATGTCCTAAGAAAAAAGAAAGAAAGGGGAGCATTTTAGGCACAGGAGCACTATTTGCAAAAGCAGAGTGTAGAGAATGTCTAGAGAAAGGGCTGACCATGTCTAGAGAATGGTGAGAAGTTCGGTGAAGAAGGAGTCAAGGTTGACATCTAGGTTTCTGGGTTAGGAAAACATTTGGTTGGAGAGTCCATTTACTGAGAATAGAAACAAAGGGGGAGGAGCTGTTCCAATATTTTTCAGTTGGAGATGGATGTTGATAAATTCGGTTTTGGTTATGTTGAATTGGAGTAGCCTGAAAAATGTTCAAGTTGAAAAATCTAATAGTTTAGAAGGGAAGTCTGGAATGAGGATGAAGTTTGTGATATATTAACATACAGTGACAAGATCACATGGAGAAGAGAGTGTAAAATGAGAAAAGTTAAGGGCTAAGGGTAGGACATTAAAAAAGACCAATGTTTAAGGGACTTTTGAAGGAAGTAGAGTTTCCACCGAAAAAGACTATGAAGTAGTAGCTAGGAGGAAAAGCAAGATAGTGTCTTTTTTTTTTTTAACAACTTTATTGGAGTATAATTGCTTTACAATGGTGTGTTACTTTCTGATTTATATCAAAGTGAATCAGTTATACATATACATATGTCCCCATATCTCTTCCCTCTTGCATCTCCCTCCCACCCACCCTCCCTAACCCACCCTTCTAGGTGATCACAAAGCACCGAGCTGATTTCACTGTGCTATGTGGTTGCTCCCCACTAGCTATCTATTTTACATCTGGTAGTGTATATATGTCCATTTAACTCTCTCACTTTGTCACAGCTTATATTTCCCCCTCCCCATATCCTCAAGTCCATTCTCTAGTAAGTCTGTGTCTTTATTCCCGTCTTACCCCAAGGTTCTTCATGACTCTTTTCTTTTTTTTCTTAGATTCCATATATATGTGTTAGCATACGGTATTTGTTTTTCTCTTTCTGACTTACTTCACTCTGTATGACAGACTCTAGGTCCCTCCACCTCACTACAAATAACTCAATTTCATTTCTTTTTATGGCTAATATTCCACTGTATATATGTGCCACATCTTCTTTATCCATTCATCTGTCAATGGACACTTATGTTGCTTCCATGTCCTGGCTATTGTAAATAGAGCTGCAATGAACATTGTGGTACATGATTCCTTTTGAACTATGTTTTTCTCAGGGTATATGCCCAGTAGTGGGATTGCTGTGTCATATGGTAGTTCTAGTTTTAGTTTTTTAAGGAACCTCCATACTGTTCTCCAGAGTGGCTGTATCAATTTACATTCCCACCAGCAGTGCAAGAGTGTTCCCTTTTCTCCACACCCTCTCCAACATTTATTGTTTGTAGATTTTTTGATGATGGCCATTCTGTACCAGTGTGAGATAGTATCTCATTGTAGTTTTTTTTTTTTCTTTTTTTTTTTTTTTTTTATACATATATATATGTTCCCATATCTCTTCCCTCTTTGTCTCCCTCCCTCCCACCCTCCCTATCCCACCCCTCCAGACAGCCACAAAGAACCGAGCCGGTTTCCCTGTGCCATGCGGCTGCTTCCCACTGGCTATCTACCTTACGTTTGTTAGTATATATATGTCCATGTCTCTCTCTCGCCCTAACACACCTCACCCTTCCCCCTCCCCATATCCTCAAGTCTGTTCTCCAGTAGGTCTCTGTCTTTATTCCTGTTTTACCCCTAGGTTCTTCATAACATTTTTTTTTCTTAAATTCCATATATATGTGTTAGCATACGGTATTTGTCCTTCTCTTTCTGACTTACTTCACTCTGTATGACAGACTCTAGATCTATCCACCTCATTACAAATAGCTCAATTTCGTTTCTTTTTATGGCTGAGTAATATTCCATTGTATATATGTGCCACATCTTCTTTATCCATTCATCCGACGGCGGGCACTTAGGTTGTTTCCATCTCCGGGCTATTGTAAATAGAGCTGCAATGAACATTTTGGTACATGACTCTTTCTGAATTCTGGTTTCCTCAGGGTATATACCTAGTAGTGGGATTGCTGGGTCATATGGTAGTTCTATTTGTAGTTTTTTAAGGAACCTCCATACTGTTCTCCATAGTGGCTGAACCAATTCACATTCCCACCAGCAGTGCAAGAGTGTTCCCTTTTCTCCACACCCTCTCCAGCATTTATTGTTTCTAGATTTTTTGATGATGGCCATTCTGACTGGTGTGAGATGATATCTCATTGTAGTTTTGATTTGCATTTCTCTAATGATTAATGATGTTGAGCATTCTTTCATGTGTTTGTTGGCAATCTGTGTATCTTGTTTGAAGAAATGTCTATTTAGGTCTTCTGCCCATTTTTGGATTGGGTTTTTTGTTTTTTTGATTTTGAATTGCATGAGCTTCTTGTAAATTTTGGAGATTACTCCTTTGTCAGTTACTTCATTTGCAAATATTTTCTCCCATTCTGAGGGTTGTCTTTTGGTCTTGTTCATGGTATCCTTTGCTGTGCAAAAGCTTTTAAGTTTCATTAGGTCCCATTTGTTTATTTTTGTTTTTATTTCCATTTCTCTAGGAGGTGGGTCAAAAAAGATCTTGCTGTGGTTTATGTTAGAGAGTGTTCTTCCTCTGTTTTCCTCTAAGAGTTTGATAGTGTCTTGCCTTACATTTAGGTCTTTAATCCATTTTGAGTTTATTTTTGTGTATGGTGTTAGGAAGTGTTCTAATTTCAATCGTTTACATGTAGCTGTCCAGTTTTCCCAGCACCACTTCTTGAAGAGGCTGTCTTTTCTCCACTGTATATTCTTGCCTCCTTTATCAAAGGTAAGATGACGATATGTGCATGGGTTTATCTCTGGGCTTTCTATCCTGTTCCATTGATCTATATTTCTGTTTTTGTGCCAGTACCATACTGTCTTGATGACTGTAGCTTTGTAGTATAGTCTGAAGTCAGGGATCCTGATTCCTCCAGCTCCATTTTTCTTTCTCAAGATTGCTTTGGCTATTTGGGGTCTTTTGTGTTTCCATACAAAACTACAGGCCAATATCACTGATGAGCATAGATGCTAAAATCCTCAACAAAATACTAGCAAACAGAATCCAACAGCACGCTAAAAGGATCATACACCATGATCAAGCGGGGTTTATCCCAGGAATTCAAGTATTCTTCAGTATACGCAAATCAATCAATGTGATACACCATATTAACAAATTGAAGGAAAAAACCATATGATAATCTAAATAGATGCACAGAAAGCTTTTGACAAAATTCAACACCAATTTGTGATAATAACCCTCCAGGAAGTAAGCATAGAGCAAACTTTCCTCAACATAATAAAGGCCTTATATTGGAAACCCACAGCCAACATCATCCTCAATGGTGAAAAACTGAAGCCATTTCCACTAAGATCAGGAACAAGACAAGGTTGCCCACTCTCACCACTATTATTCAACATTGTTTTGGAAGCTTTAGCCACAGCAATCAGGGAAGAAAAATAAATAAAAGGAATCCAAATCGGAAAAGAAGAAGTAAAGCTGTCACTGTTTGCAGATGACATGATACTATACATAGAGAATCCTAAAGATACTACCAGAAAACCACTTGAGCTAATTAATGAATTTGGTAAAGTAGCAGGGTATAGAATTAATGCACAGAAATCTCTTGCATTCCTATACACTAATGGTGAAAAATCTGAAAGTGAAATTGAGAAAACACTCCCATTTACCATTGAAACAAAAAGAATAAAATATCTAGGAATAAACCTCCCTAAGGAGACAAAAGACCTGTATGCAGAAAATTATAAGACACTGATGAAAGAAATTTAAGGTGGTACAAATAGATGGAGAGATATACCATGTTCTTGGATTGAAAGAATCAACATTGTTAAAATGACTGTACTACCCAAACATGCTACAGATTCAATACAATCCGTGTCAAACTACCACTGGCATTTTTCACAGAACTAGAACAAGATAGTGTCTTAGAAACCAAAAGACAAAGAGGCATTTTGGTAAGAGAGAGAGGTCAGTATAAACATTGATTTAGCAATAAATTGGTCATTGTAGACTGTGGAAATGCCAATGGATCAGAGGAGTGGAAACAGTATTATAGTAAGTGGCAGAGTAAGTAAGAGGTGTGGACATTGAACCAGTGAGTGTAGACAACTCTTTAAAGAAACTTGGCTATTATGTAGAAGCAGTAATATTTCAGTAACTAGAAGGGGACATCAGAATAAAAGGAGTCATGTTTGTTTGCTTGTTTGTTTTTTTGAAATAGAGACTTAAGCGTGTTTCAGTGCTGTTGGGAACTAGCAGGGATGTAAAGATTAAAGATACAGGAGAGAACAAGAGTGAGTTTTGCATGGGAGGCTTGATAGAGTGGCAACCCTGAGATATCAGGAAGCAGTAAGATTAAGAACATATGTTATGTGGCAGAAGTGGATCATCTGAAGAGACTGAGAGCTGAGCAGGTATGTCTATAGGTAGCATGGCAGAAAATTTCAGGGGTTCTCATATGATGGTTTTTAATTTCTCTACAAGCAGGAGGTGAGATTGTCTAAAGAGACTATGGGGCAGAAGGGTGGTGGTGGTAGGAGAGATGAGAAGATTTGAAATAGCTGCTAAAAGAGAGGGAGATAGGAGGATAACTGTGTGGCATTGAAAGCAAGTCAAGATTAGAGACAAAGAATTTGCATTAGATCAATTTGTAATTTTCTCCAACAACATTCATGAGTTCAATACAGTAGGGCTAGAGATGTGGACATTTAGGTTGATATATATTTTGGAATTTACTGTGTGGATGCTACATAAAGACAGTGAGTATGAAAGTTGAGGACATTGGCATACTGAAGTGTTAGATAATGGGATCTAGGCTGGATAGGGCAGGTAACATAAGGATGGTCTCTTGATTAGTCTACTTTCCCCCTGATTGTGTTTCCAAGGGATATGTAGTCCAAGAAAGCAGGTAGACAGTGGAATTACAGTTTCTGGGTTCTTAACTATGTCAAAACATTAGTAATCTTTATTGCCTGACAGGGCTACTTGATATGTTGTATAGCCTTATCAGAAGAGCAAAGATAAAAATTGAGTCTTGGAAGGCAATAGTGTTAAATATAAAATACCAATCCTTGTAACTAAGATTTTAGTGGAGAGGCTTGGCAGAGGGAAGTGCTCAATGTATAGTGATTTGGGATAACAGGGTAAGTAGTACAGTGAAAGCATGGGATTTGGATTTAGTGAGATTCTGGAGGCACAATGCAAAATGCCGGTGGTAGCTTTGTATGTCACTCTAGCTGTGGCTTGGGCAGGTGTGTCCAATTGACCTAAAGGCATAAGAACAGTTGGAAAGGAAGAATTTGATAGGAGTTCATGATTGACGTGATAAAATGTGTAAGGTGATGAATTATAGTTGGAAGAATGTTATGAGAGAGAGAGACAGAGAGAGAGAGAGAGAGAGAGAGACAGAGAGTGGGAGACAGGAAAGGGACATTTATGAGGAAAATATGATGAGTTCTGTTTTGGACTTGAAGAATCTATAGTAATGATTATTAGCCATGTAAACATTTTTAGTAAGATGTGTGAGACTGGATATTGCCCAAAGATCTAGCTTTAGCTGTCATCAACACAGATGTGATAGAATCCATGAAAATGAATGAAATTTCTAAGGTAAAGAGTGAAAAAATTGCAGGGACATTAAAAACTAAGTCCACAGAAACATGTAGAAGTAAGGATAACCAGTGAAGTAAATAAAGAATAAATATGTGGGGAGAAAGGAAAAGAATCAGGATAGATACTGTTATGGAGGTCAGAGGAAGAAAGAGCTTCAAGATAGAGGTGATGGGTAATAATGTGCTGTGAAGAGAGAATGTGGATTTTATTTTTATTAATTAATTAATTTATTTATTTTTGGCTGTGTTGGGTCTTCGTTGCTGTGCATGGGCTTTCTCTAGTTGCAGCCAACAAGGGTTACTTTTCGTTGTGGTGCACAGGCTTCTCATTGCGGTGGCTTCTCTTGTTGTGGAGCGCAGACTCTAGGCACATGGGCTTCAGTAGTTGTGACACGTGAGCTCAGTAGTTGTGGCTCACGGGCTTAGCTCCTCCACGGTAAGTGGGATCTTCCTGGACCAGGGCTTGAACCCATGTCCTCTGCAATGGCAGGCAGATTCTTAAGCACTGTGCCACAAGAGAAGTCCCAGAATGTGGATGTTTTAAGAAAGAAGTTAGTGGTGAACTCTGAGAAAGCAGTTGTCCTAGTGAATTGAGGCAAAGTAAAAATTGAAGTACTATGTATAAGGAGGTTACATAGAAAAAGGAGAACGTTTATGTACACCATTTGAAAAATTTGACCATGAAAAAAAAAAAAGGTAGTAACTAGAGAGAGCAATAGGATATCATAATAGTTGTTTTCAAGGTTGGGTATACCTATGCTTCCAAAAAGTTGTTAAATATTAAAATATTTAATTATTACATGCATGTTCTTGTTATAAAATCTTCTAGCTATTCTTCAGATCCATCAAGCTGTCATCCAATGTACAGAGCCAATAAAGACCTTTAGTTGATTGCACATTGGTGCTAAAATTTTAATGCTACAGTCATGTCAGCTCATGTTTAATCATGTATAATATACCCTGACAATGTTTTCCTTTAATTTGATCTTTGGAATAGAGTCTCAAAAGTTTATGTGTCAGTATAAATGATTAGATTATAAACACAGGCTAAATTTGGAGGCTTGGAATACTAATGGCATTTAATGCTTAGAAATAACAGTTCTAAGGTTTAATCCTTAGGATTCATTTTTCTGTTCTTTATTTCTAAATCCAGGAAAGAAAACTCTGCATCCATTTTTATAAACATAATTTACTTAGAAATAGTTTAACTCTGTAAAAATATTTTGGAACTGAATAGAGAAACTATATTATTTTGTTTTATTGTTCAGTCAAAATAGAAGAATAATGGGGAAAGGAATGAGTAGCCACTCTATTGGAAATTAGTTTCTGTTTTTGTGCCTCATTCTTCATTATGTTCTCCCTTTACCAGAGTTGTGAGAGATGGAAAAGGCACAGCCTTTGGGCTCAGATTTCAATTCCAGTGTGAACTATGCCAGTAATTAACCGTGGGCACTTAACCTCTCTGAACTTTAGTTTTCTTACCTGCAAAATGGGGATATTATCTACTTTAGGATTTTGAGGGTTTAAATTGTGTAAAGCATCTAGCTGATTATCTAGCCTAGATTTTTTTCATTTCTTCTTGCATTTTCTTCTTCATATCAGCTACAAGGCTTATAGCCAACTATTAATTCAATCCAGGGTCATTAACAGTCATGAATTTGGTGGCCTTGGTAATGGATTCTAACAAATGTGAAGAAATGTTTTCAAAAAGTAATGCTGATGAATGAGGAAAAAGACAATGTCATATAGAAGTCATATCTACCTCTAATGGGGTGAACTCTTCTTTTCTTTTTTTTAATCACATTGTGCTACTGGAGAGAGTTGAAAAGGAGGGAGATAGGGACACATTAGTTTGATGGAGAAAAATGTCCTATCACCCATCCATTCCTCAGAATAAAGATGTGCTCTTGCAGCAATACACTTTGTAATCCTCATCATCACTAAATACTCCTATAAAAAGGATACAACCATTTTTCAACCTAGTTATTTGGGGATATTTAAGTAAAAATAGAAACGGTGCAAATATAGAGAATCTTTTAAAAAATATTTGAATGAAATGCTTCAAGAGTAATTGATAATAGCACATCTCCAATTCAATGTCAGCTGCTGCCTCTAATCATTTTTAGAAGTATGTATAGTACAAGTTATAAATAAAATAAAATTTCAATGTCAGACTCCAGCTGTCCTCTGTCCCACATAAAGCTAAGTGCTTAAAACTGCAAATTAACTTTACCTACATCAATACTAGAGAAACTGAAATGCCAAGTATCTTTTCAGTTAGTACATACTTCAATCTCCCCAAACACTTAATACTTGGTATTATCTATTTTAAATTTCAGCACAAACTTACATTGACATAATAATTCACTGGTTTATTGTAACTTAGTATATATTGAATGTGAATGGCATAGTAGATGCTGTCGATCAGGTTCACAGTCCCAATTAATTAGTCACGATGATATTTGTAACATCTAAATGCTGTATAATTAGAGATAATCTAATTATTGATGGAAGAGACATGCCAGTTGGCTGGAGGCCCAGAAGGTCTGAGCTGAGGTGGAAGGGTATATTTATGCCAGGAACTGCCCAGAGATAGAGAAAGTTCTGAGATGGGAATGCCAGGAATTTAAGTGAGAAAGAGTAAGTGAAGATCCCAGGAGAAAATAGATGAAAAGGGAATAATTCAGCCTATTTTCTCCTTCCGTGCCTGAGGAATATGTAAAACCCAGGCTTTATAGAGGGTGAAGTCTCATTCAATTTTTCTCCTGCCTTCTCTTCCCCTTGTCCAAGAGAGAGAGTTAACCTAAAGAGTTGCATTATTATTATTGTTACAGCAAGCATAAAACTTTCTGCATCCCCAGAGAGTAAGGGTTAAGGTAAGATCACCTATTCTGGAAACTTCTTCCCCCACTCCATCTCCTCTCCCTTCCCATTCATTGAACTGGTGTGTTTTCCAGCTGCACCACTGTTCTCCATCCCAGTCACATGTTTTTTTTCAGGCTGTACTCCAGGGGGAACACACTTATCGATAGTATCCACTTTGAGGCACAATGAGTTCTAGAAGGACACATAGTAGAGCATCTGGCAATAGGTCCAACTCCAATTTAAGCCTGTGCTGTTGCCTTCCATACTCAACAAGGGTTACTTTTCGTTGTGGTGCACAGGCTTCTCATTGCGGTGGCTTCTCTTGTTGTGGAGCGCAGACTCTAGGCACATGGGCTTCAGTAGTTGTGACACGTGAGCTCAGTAGTTGTGGCTCACGGGCTTAGCTCCTCCACGGTAAGTGGGATCTTCCTGGACCAGGGCTTGAACCCATGTCCTCTGCAATGGCAGGCAGATTCTTAAGCACTGTGCCACAAGAGAAGTCCCAGAATGTGGATGTTTTAAGAAAGAAGTTAGTGGTGAACTCTGAGAAAGCAGTTGTCCTAGTGAATTGAGGCAAAGTAAAAATTGAAGTACTATGTATAAGGAGGTTACATAGAAAAAGGAGAACGTTTATGTACACCATTTGAAAAATTTGACCATGAAAAAAAAAAAAGGTAGTAACTAGAGAGAGCAATAGGATATCATAATAGTTGTTTTCAAGGTTGGGTATACCTATGCTTCCAAAAAGTTGTTAAATATTAAAATATTTAATTATTACATGCATGTTCTTGTTATAAAATCTTCTAGCTATTCTTCAGATCCATCAAGCTGTCATCCAATGTACAGAGCCAATAAAGACCTTTAGTTGATTGCACATTGGTGCTAAAATTTTAATGCTACAGTCATGTCAGCTCATGTTTAATCATGTATAATATACCCTGACAATGTTTTCCTTTAATTTGATCTTTGGAATAGAGTCTCAAAAGTTTATGTGTCAGTATAAATGATTAGATTATAAACACAGGCTAAATTTGGAGGCTTGGAATACTAATGGCATTTAATGCTTAGAAATAACAGTTCTAAGGTTTAATCCTTAGGATTCATTTTTCTGTTCTTTATTTCTAAATCCAGGAAAGAAAACTCTGCATCCATTTTTATAAACATAATTTACTTAGAAATAGTTTAACTCTGTAAAAATATTTTGGAACTGAATAGAGAAACTATATTATTTTGTTTTATTGTTCAGTCAAAATAGAAGAATAATGGGGAAAGGAATGAGTAGCCACTCTATTGGAAATTAGTTTCTGTTTTTGTGCCTCATTCTTCATTATGTTCTCCCTTTACCAGAGTTGTGAGAGATGGAAAAGGCACAGCCTTTGGGCTCAGATTTCAATTCCAGTGTGAACTATGCCAGTAATTAACCGTGGGCACTTAACCTCTCTGAACTTTAGTTTTCTTACCTGCAAAATGGGGATATTATCTACTTTAGGATTTTGAGGGTTTAAATTGTGTAAAGCATCTAGCTGATTATCTAGCCTAGATTTTTTTCATTTCTTCTTGCATTTTCTTCTTCATATCAGCTACAAGGCTTATAGCCAACTATTAATTCAATCCAGGGTCATTAACAGTCATGAATTTGGTGGCCTTGGTAATGGATTCTAACAAATGTGAAGAAATGTTTTCAAAAAGTAATGCTGATGAATGAGGAAAAAGACAATGTCATATAGAAGTCATATCTACCTCTAATGGGGTGAACTCTTCTTTTCTTTTTTTTAATCACATTGTGCTACTGGAGAGAGTTGAAAAGGAGGGAGATAGGGACACATTAGTTTGATGGAGAAAAATGTCCTATCACCCATCCATTCCTCAGAATAAAGATGTGCTCTTGCAGCAATACACTTTGTAATCCTCATCATCACTAAATACTCCTATAAAAAGGATACAACCATTTTTCAACCTAGTTATTTGGGGATATTTAAGTAAAAATAGAAACGGTGCAAATATAGAGAATCTTTTAAAAAATATTTGAATGAAATGCTTCAAGAGTAATTGATAATAGCACATCTCCAATTCAATGTCAGCTGCTGCCTCTAATCATTTTTAGAAGTATGTATAGTACAAGTTATAAATAAAATAAAATTTCAATGTCAGACTCCAGCTGTCCTCTGTCCCACATAAAGCTAAGTGCTTAAAACTGCAAATTAACTTTACCTACATCAATACTAGAGAAACTGAAATGCCAAGTATCTTTTCAGTTAGTACATACTTCAATCTCCCCAAACACTTAATACTTGGTATTATCTATTTTAAATTTCAGCACAAACTTACATTGACATAATAATTCACTGGTTTATTGTAACTTAGTATATATTGAATGTGAATGGCATAGTAGATGCTGTCGATCAGGTTCACAGTCCCAATTAATTAGTCACGATGATATTTGTAACATCTAAATGCTGTATAATTAGAGATAATCTAATTATTGATGGAAGAGACATGCCAGTTGGCTGGAGGCCCAGAAGGTCTGAGCTGAGGTGGAAGGGTATATTTATGCCAGGAACTGCCCAGAGATAGAGAAAGTTCTGAGATGGGAATGCCAGGAATTTAAGTGAGAAAGAGTAAGTGAAGATCCCAGGAGAAAATAGATGAAAAGGGAATAATTCAGCCTATTTTCTCCTTCCGTGCCTGAGGAATATGTAAAACCCAGGCTTTATAGAGGGTGAAGTCTCATTCAATTTTTCTCCTGCCTTCTCTTCCCCTTGTCCAAGAGAGAGAGTTAACCTAAAGAGTTGCATTATTATTATTGTTACAGCAAGCATAAAACTTTCTGCATCCCCAGAGAGTAAGGGTTAAGGTAAGATCACCTATTCTGGAAACTTCTTCCCCCACTCCATCTCCTCTCCCTTCCCATTCATTGAACTGGTGTGTTTTCCAGCTGCACCACTGTTCTCCAT
The DNA here is from genome assembly GCF_000442215.2 of Lipotes vexillifer. NCBI lineage: Eukaryota > Metazoa > Chordata > Mammalia > Artiodactyla > Lipotidae > Lipotes > Lipotes vexillifer. The sequence continues at coordinate 626,355 of NW_006783290.1, forward strand.
CCCAGTCACATGTTTTTTTTCAGGCTGTACTCCAGGGGGAACACACTTATCGATAGTATCCACTTTGAGGCACAATGAGTTCTAGAAGGACACATAGTAGAGCATCTGGCAATAGGTCCAACTCCAATTTAAGCCTGTGCTGTTGCCTTCCATACTTCAAACACCATTGGGGACCTGAGAATCAGGTAAGAACATCTAGAAACAGGGCTTTGTTTTGTTTTTAAATAATGCTTTAGCCATCTCTGCTTTTATTTTTATTTTTTTATTTATTTGGCTGCATTGGGTCTTTGTGGCATGTGGGATCTTTCACTGTAGCAAGTGGGCTCTTCGTTGCGGTGCACAGGCTTCTTTCTAGTTTGTGGTGTGCAGGCTCTAGAGCACGCAGGCTCACTAGTTGCAGCATACGGGCTTAGTTCCCCTGCAGCATGTGGGATCTTAGTTCCCCGGCCAGGAATCAAACCCACATTCCCTGTATTGGAAGGCAGATTCTTAACCACTGGACCACCAGGGAACTCCCAAGGCTTTGGGTTTTATTAGTCTGTGACTAAGGGGCAAAATTTTGGGAAATGTTGAGTGTCTTAGTGTCATGACTGTGCAGATCTGCTAAATAGGTTTATCATGCTTGATAGTTTTTCTAAGGAACTCATTCAAGTCCAAAGAATTCTGCCTTTGTGGGTGAGTGTGGGGGATTGAGGAGGTGGGATAAGATTGGGATTCCAAACAATTTTGACAAGCTGAAGTGGGTAAAAATAAACAAAACAAAGTCTATTAAAGGCAAACTCACTTAGGGAGGAATACCAGATTACAGAAATGAGTACAAGATGGTTCTGGATTGGTTATGTATAAGTATAGGAAATAATTGCCTTGGGACTGTGGGAGTCATGAGTCAAAATGTCAGTAATAAAATGCCATATAGCTGAAAATGATGAACATTATCTCCTATATAGATATAGAGATAAATTAATAGCATGAAAGGGCTGAGATGTAATGTTCTTTTTATATTCTGTATTAGTTAGGTTTTTATCATGTCTTCTATATGATAATATATTCTATATATAATATATATTCTATAATATATTGCTTAAGTATTTATGGCTTAAATGAGATGTGGGGTATTTAGAGAAGGACCAGGGTAAGCTAGCAAAAGTGATTCCTTTGAAAGATTTAGAAAATTTTCTCTGTAAAATAAGCCTAAGAGAACTGAAGGGTTAGCTTAACCACGTCTTCAAATAGATGGAAAGATATCATATGAGGAGTGGAAGGGGTGGATCAGGCAACTGTTCAACATATCCACTCAAGTCAGACCAGAGGAGATAAGCTTTAATTATAGTGGGGCAATCAGAAGTTTGTTTTTATGTAATAACACTTCTCACTCTACAGTAAGGAAAAAGTAGACTTCTTTAATAGTAAAGATAGATTTAAAAATTTTCCCCTTTGAGATTTCTTTGAATAGAGCAAACAGCTAACTTTATGAAATGACTTTATTGCAGATTGGCCATATGGCAAAGTGAATCTCTCAGTAGATTTTTGGAAAGCCTTTTAAATAATAGAAGTCTGTGAAATAAGGTTCATTTGCGTTGGCATCAACAGTTCAAAGGATAAAATTGGATTCCTAAACATCTATTTTGTTTCTCATTATAATTTTGATAACATTTGCCCTCAGGGGTGTTGTTAAACAGTTTCATAGACTTTAAGATTTCCCAGAGCTCTTTTACATTTGTAAATATTTAACAATGACCTTTTCTTTTTTTTTTCAGTTCTTAATGTGCCTACGCACTTGTAATTTGTTTATCCTAGGCTGTGTTCTAACAACATAAACATGATATATGTGAAAATATTTCTATTTAATCATCATTTCTGGTTTATCAGATTATTCTAGTTCTTACTTAGTTTTCTTTCTGAGCTACTAAGCTGCCCCTCAACTCAATTTTTATTCTGTACTGACATAGTCTCATAACATAAACTTATCTCAAGAGATAAAATGAGCAATTGAAAAAAAGTAAGAATTTTTAATATTCTAACTCACTGAATATATATGATTGAGCACTGTGGTAGGCATGCTGAAGGGATACTTATTTTTCTTTATTCCAATTTCACCATGGCTATATCTAAATGCACTAAGGCTGGATAACCAAACAATTGGTAATTTCAGGCAATTAGCAACTTGTTTGGGCTTAAAGATACTCAACACTGGTTTGTGACTATTTTTTTTTCACTGAAATTTTCAGTGGAAGTTTCACTCAATTAGTTGTTTCACTCAAAGTGAAGTGAAGAATTGGAGCAATTATCCACATGATTTAAACAAAAAGATGACCTGTTTGACCACAATTATAGTACCTGAATATTTTAAGCAAAATGTGAGTTTTGCTTGAAAACTGGAAAGAATTTTGGTGTTAAACATTTACAAATGTAAAATTTGTTGAGAAACTGCCTAAATTCTCAAATTATTTGTTGGTGTATGTGTGTCTGAACATTAACTGCAATAATGCTAATTAATGCAATGTATAGTATACTGATTCCTGATAAGAAAGGCATTGTTTGAAGATAAATAGCAATTCTAAACTATCCTTGTGAAAAGAAGCTTATTAAAAAAGGAGAAAAGATAACAGAGATTCTAAGCTGTCTATAGTTACTAGTGTGGTATTGTACCAAAAATGTGTAATAAGGAAAAATAGCCTCTGAAATTAACATTTGAAACGGCAGCAAGTCAAATAATACAGAGCATACTAACAAGTGGCAACAAACAGTGGTGGCTGAGTAATTGGAGGGTTTTTTTCTCCGCTACAAACATGCATCATTATTTCAGTGAGCTGAAATAGGGCAACGATAGTCATTTATTGCTGAACAGAGCTTTAAAACAATAGAAAATGCAACATAATTAATTTATAATCATTACTTAGCAAATCAAGAAAACAGGAAAGCAAATCAGCCCAGATAACATGACTATGGAATAAGTTGTAGAGTCAGTGAATATAGAATTTTGAAATTGAGGGTGTTTGTATAACTACAGAAAAACAGACAACACAATTATATAAATTTTGGCCTAGTGTGATCAATATAAATTAGTAATGGAATGGGCATACATTTGCAATAATTAACCATTACTATGGCACCTTCCATCCCCACCTCCCCCTCCTTCCAATTGCTAGTAGGCATTTCCATATATTATCTTTTATAATTCTCACAACCACTCTGCAATATAGCTTCAGTTACATAAATATAAAAATTGAGGAATTGGAAGTTAAGAGGGCTTAAGTAAATTTCCCAATATCACATAGCCAACATGTGGTACAAGCCATAATTTAAATCCAAGTCTGTCAGAAGATACATCACACTGCTACTTGTTGATGACAGAAAGTCTATATAGACAGGTAGCTATTAAAACAATTGTTAGTGAATAGATGTCACTGTTTATGAATACATTTATTATGTTACAAGGTTTATTTGGAAGCCAATTTGTAATATTTACTAGCTGTGTGACTTTGGGAAAATCTTTTAATCTGGGCCCAATTTTCCTCATTTATAGAAAAAAAACATGCAAATGTATAAAGTCTTTTCTTGGCAATTCCATCTATATCATGTATGTAATTTCATCAAAACCTCTCTGCTTTCAAGATAGAAGAATAGTCATGTACACAGGTAAGTGCAATAAGAGAGATATGTACAAAGTAAAGAAGTGACACAAAGGATCAATATTTATTCATCCAAAAATTGTTTATTGAGCATTTACTATGTGCTAGGTGCTGTGCTGGATGATGGAAATATGCAGTGGTGAGAAAAAGCAGATATAGCCTTATCATCTTATAGTTTACATTTTAGTGGAAGACTCAGATAATAATAAAATGATATCACAATACTTGTATGTATACAGACTATAAGTGCTCTGAGGGAAAAGTATGTGATGTTATCAGAACCAAAAAGAGAGGAATTTGACATGATATGTTGAGTTAAGAAGGCTTCAGAGAGGAAGGGTTCCTTGAACTAGGCTACAACAGAAATTTAGGAGTCATTTGAGTAGGTAAGGAGGAGAGGGGAGAAGTACAGAAATGGCTTATACAAAGACACATAAACTTAAGCAACATGACATAGTTAAGGAAATACAAGAAGTAAATGGAGAATTGTCAGAAGATGAGGCTGGAGAGGTATACAGGTACCAGTTCATAGAGGGTCTTATATGCTACTGAGTTTAGATTTAATTCTGAATGTGATGGGCAGTCAGTGAAGGCTTTTTAAGCCAGGAGATGATGTGATCAGATATATATGTTAGGAAGATCATCTTACCCTTCCTTCAAAGTCCAACTTAAATCTTAAATTCTAAAAAGCCTTCTTTTATTTTCTCATCTTGTAAGAATAAATCTTTTCTTTTTCCATAATGACAACATACAATCTGCTTTCTATCAATATTTCTGACGTATGAGTCTGTCTCCCACATTAGACTGTAAACTTCTGAAGGTTGGGACATATCTTGATCTCCTACCATATCTTCAGGGGAAAGGCACATGTGAGAAGCCAGAGAGATAAAAAGAGGAGTCTCAGAGGCTTCACAAGTTAGACTCCCAGTTTAGGTCCAGAAAGCAAGCTAAGGAGACTATTTGGAGGCTCTTGAAATAGTCCAGATGAAAAATGATGGTGGGGGCCAGTAAAAGGAGGAATGGAGAGGAGAGGACAGATCTAAGAAATTCATTTATACATGCATTTAATTTTTTCACAAAGATTTATTGAGCCCCTTATATATAACTTGGCTGTTGAAGATACAGCATCAAACAAGACAAATATAGTTCTTGTCCCAGTGAAGTTAGATGCAGTACAATATGGTAGTTCAGAGCACTGGCTCTGAAACAGCTGGGAATTGAACCTAGGTTCTCTCAGTTAGTTGTGTGACCTAGGACAAGTTATTTAACATTTCAAATCCTCCTCATCTATTAAATAGAGATATAAAAATCACCTGTCCCATAGTAAGTTTTCAATAGATATTAGTAAAATTATTATTAATAAGTGATACAAAAGTAAAATAGAGTGGCTTGAAAGTGTTTGGCAGGAGGTTCTAATCTAGTGGAAGGGGTGGAGCCAGAAAAAGCTTTTCTAAGGAAAGGAAGGGAGCAGTTACATTGGGCACCCATGGACGAGTAGGAATTAGCTAAACAAAATCTGAGGCATGGGGAAGAATGTGGGAAAAGGGTCAGTGTGACTGGAATTTAGTAGTAAAATTAGGCTGGATAGATACACAGAGCCTAATAGGCCATTGAAAGGAGTTTGGATTTTATTTTAGGCATATTGAAGATCTGGTGAATGTTTTCAGAAAAGGAGATAGGATGGTTTCATTTGTGGAGAACTGACTGAACTTGTCAACTGGATGTGGGAAATGAGGAAGGCAGAGAAGTGAAAGATAATTACAATGTTTCTAACATAAATGGCTGTGTGGAAGATGATGGGGAGAAATAATGAATTTGGTTGGTTACACATTGAATTTAAAATGACTGAGGGATTTTATGTAAAGGTGTTTAGCAGGTGTTCAAAGATTACATTCAGAGTCAGGGAGAGGGTCTGACTGAAGACATTGATTTAGGAGTTATCAGTGTATAATGGTATAATGGGCTGGTTGAAGCTATAGGAGTAGATGATGGATTGGATATGAGAGAGAGAGAGAATGAGAGAGAGAGAGAGAGAAGTAAAAGGAAAAAATATGTCTATATTTTAGAGGTGCTCAGAGAAAGAGGAGTCATCATAGAAGACTGAGGAAAGGTCATAAAGTTATGAGAGAATTTGAAAGATACATCGAGAGAGAAGCTAAAATGAAATATAGTGAAGCCCAAACATATTTTATAATCTTTCAGACACAATCTGAAATGGATCATCCTGTTGAGTGTTTGGTGTGGGCACTTTGGCATAAATATTTATAGTATATTGCTCCCTGATGAAATCTGTAATCCCCAGTTGTCTGGAATCTTTCAAAAGTCAGTCAAACCCACCTTGCATTAGTTCTATTCTGGGAAATGACCATTCATCATTGAGGAAATAATATATCTCAGTTGAGTGCTAAATATTGCTAATTTCCAACATTTAACTACTTGGATAATCATATGTAGATGAAATAACAGGAAAAGGTAGAACAAGTGATCTACCAAAAGAAAATGGTCAAATTGCCAGAGTAAATACAATGGACACGAACAGAAGTGACTGCATTGTAAATCCATACTTTTCAGAAACATTATGTATCATGCATGCCAAAACACACATACACATAAACACAAACTCACCTTTTGTTCCAACACAAAGAAATTATATTCAGTCCCCCCAAAGCAACAGGCTTTCTCATGCTTCAAGACTTTTGTATATGCTGTTTCCTTCTGCCTAGAATATCTCCACTAATCTTCCCCTTTCCCTGCTCTCCCTCCTTCCATCTTCAGGACAGATGCAAGCAAATCTCCATTTTCCCTTAAAGACTAATCTCTTGGAAACTCTCCAAAGATCTCTCTCACTGAGGCTGTCCCCACTTGCCACAACACTGAGTACTGTCAACTTTCCTGTACTTCTAAATCACATTATACCTATAACTATAAAATTTATCACACAGATACACTTTTATTTACCCATTCTCCAGTATTCTTCTCCCACTAGACCATTTCATTTGTAATAAACTTTTTACACTAAAACTGTTTTAGATTTACAGAAAAGTTGTGAAGATAGTACAGAGAGTTTCCATATATCCCACACCAATTTCCTCTATTGTTTACATTAATAGGTACATTTGTCACAACTGATATTGATACATAATTACTAACTAAAGTCCATAATTTATTCAGATTTCCTAAGTTTTTATTTAATGTTATTTTTTTGTTGTTGTTCTGGGTTCCCATCCAGGATATCACATTACAATTTCTAGACTGTTTATCGACATAAGCTACCATGTTTTGTTCTTTTCTCTATTACCACTACCTAGTAGAGTGCCTGTAGATGCTTAGAAAATATTTGTTGGATTAATAGAAGAATGAATGAATACAGAAATTGGTGAATAATATTTTGAAGAGGTAATATACTCTCTACCAAGGGCAACTTTTATCTCTCCTGATAGTGTTATGATTAGAGAATAGATTTGTGACTTTAACTACACCAAGATAAAAAATACATATTGCAGATTTCATATTACACTACATATTATTAAATCTCTAATTACAAAATAAGATACTGCAAATGACTATGAAAGTCAACTGGATAAATGATCCATTGAAACAGAAAATTAAAAATTAAATGGCATAATTTCTTGTATTTCTCTAATATTTTATTTGCAGAACTCTTACACATGTATTATTTTACTTGAGCTTCATAACAACGCTGTGAAGATACCTTAACACTAAACATTTTTAAACGCCATTGCTAAGAACTTTGCTGTGGTGACCCAGATTTAATAAAATTTACAACTGTCAGACTAGCACAGCATGACCCAGTAGGAGCTAATGAGTACCAATTATGCTGCCAAGGCTCAGGTGAACAAAGCAGAATCAAGATGGAACTGTTGAGGATTCCTCTACTTATGCACACTTAGGACATTGTGAAAGGAATATCTTGTAAATTATGTGTCCAAAACAAGGCTTTTGGCAGCTAATTTCTATTTCTGCACAGAATGACTGTGGGTGAGACCATCTTGTACCCAGGATGAGGGCTAGGATCTTCCCTGTGGAGTTGGTCCTAGGCTGGATCAAGAAAGAGGAGAATGTAAATGAATAATCAAAAGTAGTAGGTTAAACAGAGATTAGGTCTGATAGAGATAGGTCTGGAGGGAACAAATAGTAAAGGAATCTTCTGTAGCAATAAGGTATTATCTGAAGAAATGGGCAGGAAGTGAAAGTAAAGGAATGGAGGGTGGGGTTTGGCAGACATATCTTCTACTGAAGGTTTTGCGGCAAGAGTAGCTCATCCTGGACCAAATGCTACAATGGGGGATTTCCAAATGGATTTGTTGTGCTGACAAAAGTTTGTAGCCAAATATTTCTGGCAACACAGTGGTTATGGCCTTTTCTTGACATACTATGCACAGAGTGAGCTTTTCTGGCTTTAAAGACTCCCAGCCCTTGGGGACAAAAGTCTATGCCTTCTTTAGACTGGGAGTTCCTACCTCCCCCTTGCCCCCTGAAAAAATCCGTTTTAGAAAAAAGGCATTCTACACTAGAAGGGAGTTGAAGAAATTGTCACTCTCTGATTTTTCCTTTGGGGTCAAGCCAGCCTCCTTGCAGCCTTGTATTTGAGCATGATACTGACAACTCAGGCTCGATGGGGAGAAGTACTGGCAATGTAAAACAAGTTTTATATTGTGATATTTTACTTGTATTTTATTTTCTATAAATTATCCTTACTTATTTTATTCACTTAATTCTAGGACAGACTAAAGCAGGGAACAACCATAAATATTTTAGCTATAAACAAGTTCTTCCAATGATTGAAAAAGAAGAACTGCCAGAACATATGTCAGGGATGATACACAGTTCATTTCTATAATGGTTATAAGGTCAGGTTCATTAAATATTTTCGGGCAGCTTGATTTTTATCTCTGAAAACAAGATAGGATTATTTATCATAATGAATGAATATTTTTAAATCAGGATCTTTATTCAGGTAAATGGGACTTACCATATATAATTGATCTAATTCTAATTTATCCTTTAGCCATGTAAATCAAAATGCAGATTATTTTTAGAAGTATAAATAGAAAAGTGAAAGTAATTTGCTTTAAAATTGCAAATATATTAGCTTCTATGCTAGGTGGAGGTGATCTAATCTAAGCACAGCCCTGTGCTTCTGATAAAGGTTTTAGTGCTGGTTCTAATCAAGTTGAGATCAATAGTGCATTGTTCTCTTTCTATAATTCAGATGAAACAAATGGGTTACATTAATTCAGGCCTGAGTAGATGGATAGCCATATCAGAGTAACACAATTAAGACTGAAAAGTATCCTTAATTGAAGAGCTAACATGGATGCCAGTACTGAATAAATTCTAAAGACTCCACTCTTCTGTCTAGTCATTCATGTAGAGTTTACCAAAGTAGCAACTGCCTGAAATCTCTGTAGTAGGAGAGAGATTCAGTATGCTAGGAAGAAAAGCATACTATGGGTGAGTAAATGGACTAAGAATGCCCTTTGCCAGTAGCAGATGGTAGCCATGGATGGGCCATTATGAAGGCCTAATAGTCTGATGACCCCTCTTTACTTGCTGATGTTGGGCTGAAAATTTTTCTGACTACATGTACTCTACTGACTCTTTCAGGTAACTGGAGTTCATTATTGCAAGACAAGTGATTTAACAGAGATTTTATGATAGTCACTACATTTTCAGGAATTTGAAGAGAGTATGGCCCTAAGTTGTAGTTTCTTTTATTAAGACAATTTTTAAGAGCAGTTTTAGGTTTATAACAATATTGAGAGGGAGGTACGGATTCCCATATATCCCCTGCTGCCACACATGCATAGCCTTCTCCATTATCAACATCACTCACCAGAATGGTACTTTTTTTTTTTTTAACCATGGATAAACCTACACTGATACATCATAATCACCCACAGCCCATAGTTTACTGTAGAGTTCAATATTAGTGCTGTACATTCTATAGGTTTGGAAAAATGTATAATAACATGTATCCATCATTATATTACCATACAGAGTACTCTTCTCTGCCTGAAAAATCCTCTGTGCCCAAAGTTCTTTCTCCTTTTGCATAAATTATTGATCATCTCTTTTTCACAGCTTACCTACAACCAGTTCTCCACCCCAATGACTAAAGGAGAAATGTATTTAGACTTCACAATGCTATCTTTTAAAAAAAATATGTTTATTTATTTTTGGCTGTGTTGGGTCTGTTGGTACGTGCGGGCTTTCTTTAGTTGCGGTGAGCGGTGGCTACTCTTCATTGTGGTGTGCGGGCTTCTCATTGTGGTGGCTTCTCTTGTTCCAGAGCACGGGCTCTAGGCATGCAGGCTCAGTAGTTGTGGCGCACGGACTTAGTCATTCCGTGGCATGTGGGATCTTCCTGGACCAGGGCTCGAACCCGTGTCCCCTGCATTGGCAGGCAGATTCTTAACCACTGTGCCACCAGGGAAGTCCCACAATGCTATCTTATCCAGGCAATATAAATCATTACCATAGAACATGAATAGAATTGGAAGGTTTCCATATGCAACTTGATATTACATGTATCACTTCTGTATTGAAATCAAGTCTTTTCAGGAGATGTGATACAGTTTTTTCAAATTCCTTGTATTAAAAACCTGCTTGTTGGTCAGCAAGGGAATATTATTTCTACCACCTTAATAAAATTGTAAATTGGATTATGTAACATACAATATGTTCTAAATAATTCTTTACCCATTTTATTAAAGATACTCAGATGTTCTAGCATCCATGTTTACATTATATTCTGTTGTAAGAAGAATAGCAATCAGAATATATGATCACCACTGTTTATGTCAGAATGGGAACTCAGAGGAAAGCATGATAGACCATATGCCATGAGAGGCGAGTAACTGGAGTCTAACACGCCCAGTGGGATGGCCACTTTGGAATAAGTTTAGTTGCAGATAATAAAAAGACACACTGAAAGGCAGGTGGGAGTGTTTAGAAGGCATAGTGGCAGCTAAGAATTGGTAATCAAAGTAGTAATAGGGAGGTAGTAAATGAGTGTTCCCCAAATCAGATGAGGGCCTAAGAGGAGAAGGGAGGGAGGGCGGGAGATCAGGGCAGACATAAGGAATGAGTGAGAATGTGGCAAAAGGTTAGGGGACTGGGCCTGATGAGAAGGGAATGAGGGAGTAAGGAGAGAATGCAAAGGAGAGAGAAAGGGTGAGTTCTTGAGGGAAGAAGCACGGTAGAAGGGCATGGAGAGAGTGCAAAGGGGCTCAGGAAGCCTGAACATGGAATAGGGAGAGAAGGAAGTGGGAAGGCAGAAACAGGAGGGGGTTGGGAAGGGAGGTTGAAGGAGATGAGGTATTGTGGAGGCAGTCAGCCTGTTATTACAGATTTTATGTTTTGCAAGCAGAGGATGGATGACATCTATGGATAATTTAATTTCTATTAATTTGAGTCACTTATTTAATTCCTATTTCTTTGCTCCAGTGAGTTTAAACAATGTGGATCCTCAAATTGTTTTGGGGCATAGGCAGAGTAAATAAATTATATATGTAAACAAAGTATTAATAAATAATACAACTCTTTCACTACTAATCTACCTTCTAAAAAGAGGTACAATTAAGATTGAGCAATGGGATAATTAGCAATGGCATGTAGCCACCTGTTCAGAAGAGATGTTAGTTACTGAGAAGACTGGTATTATAGCTATCTTTTCTTTTCAAAGAAGTTTAAAGTGTTGCTTCTTTCTCTGAAATACTTCCGTCTTGAATTTGTGATAATGTGAGAATGTGCACAGGCTTAAATGGTCATAAGAAACTACAAAAGGCAGTGTGCAAGAAGTAGCATTAGCTTTTACTTTAAGAAAATATTTGCAATACCAGTGTTTATTAAATCTGTACATACAGCATATTTATTTCTCTGATATTGAATATGAATGTTACATTTTAAAGATATTGTCTTCCCCAAACATACATTCTTAACTATACATATTTCAAACACTTTCTAAAGGAAATTAAGATAATTCAAATAATGATTTTTATTCCTCTTGTAAAATATGTTAAAAGGTAAGTCATTTCTCTGCCATTTAATAAAGCAATTTATGCTCTACTGTGGCCTCATTTAAAGAAACACATATAAAATGTAAAATATCTAAATTTGAATGTGCTCCTTTCTGGGGATATCCAACAAAATTTTTTTAGGTGGAACAGTTGATGCTAGGGTGTAGCATATCAGAGCTATCCCTCTGGGCCTCCCATTTTAGGATGCTGTGCACTATTGTAGGGAATGTGTTGCTTGCACTGCACAAATACTCTGGAAGGACAGTGACTCAGTATGTTAGTGGGAGGGAAAAATCAGGTGACAGAACAGGCTATTGCTAAAAAGGATGTGAGGTATTCTTATATAATTAGCACATAAACACCCACACCCATAACCGAGGTAACAAGGCTAGTTTGGTCACAAGGTTTCCTGCCCTTTAAATACTTTCCTTGGGCCTCAAAATGCCCTTTTGCAAAATCCACTCTTTGTACTTCCTTACACACTCCTCAACTCTCTTTACATTACCCTTTACTATTGTTCACATTTTGTGTGTGTGTGTGTGTGTATTTCCTTTATTTTGGTCTGTTTGATGCCCTTTTTAAAAGTCAGGTTTATTGAAGAATACTTTTTATACAATAAAACACTATTTTAGGGTATAGTTCTATGTTTTGATAAACACATAAAGACATATAATCAAAAATACATAACTTTTCCATCACCCACCAAAACATCTGCCTCTTTGAACAAAATCCTTCCTTTCACCTCCAGCCCCTGGCAACCTCTAATCTGTTTTCTGCCCCTACAGTTTGCCTTTTCCAAGTTGTCACACAAAAGGTATAAGAGAGTATGAAGCTTTTTGAGGGATGACTTTTCACTTAAAATAATGTATTTACAATTCATTCATGTGTTGCACATACCAGTGGTTCCTTCATTTTTATTCTAATATTCCTTTCAATATACCACAGTTTATTTATCCATTTTCCAGTTGAAAGGCATTTTGGTGGTTTCCAGTTTTGGGAGATTAGGATTAAAGCTGCTATAATCATTTACAAGCAAGTTATTATGTGAAAATATATTTTAATTTCCTTGGATAAATCTAGGAGTAAGGTGCTAGGTTATTTGATAATTACATGCTTTTTTTTTTAACATCTTTATTGGGGTATAATTGCTTTACAATGGTGTGTTAGTTTCTGCTTTATAACAGAGTGAATCAGTTATACATATACATATGTTCCCATAGATAATTACATGTTTAACTTTACAGGAAACTGTTTTCCTAAGTGGCTGTAAAATTTTGCATTCCAGTTAGCAATCAAAGGGTGTTCCAGTTGCTGTGTGTTCTCTTAAGCTTTTGGTATTGTCAGGTTTTTCTTGTTTGTTTTTATAGTCATACTATTAGGTATTGTCTTAGTCCATTTGGGCTGCTACAACAAAATACCATAGAATGAGAGGCTTAAACAACAAGCATTTATTTTTCACATTTCTTGAGGCTGGGAAGTCCAAAACTAAGGTGCTGGCAGATCTGGTGTCTGGCGAGGGCCCACCTCCTGGTTCTTAAATGGCTGTCTTCTCATTACATCCTCACATGGCAGAAAAAGGACAAGAGAGCTCTCTTGAGTCTCTTTTATAAGGGCACTAATCCCACTTATGGGGTCTCCACCCTCATGACCCAATTATTTCCCAAAGGCCCCATTTCCTAATACCATCACATTGGTGTTATGGTTTCAAAATATGAATTTTGGGAGAAAAGAAACATTCAGTCCCTAATAGGTGCTCAGTGGCATCATATTGTGGTTTTCATGTGGATTTCCCTAATGACTAATTGTGTTTAACATTTTCTCATGTGCTTTTTCTTCATCAGTATATCTTTTTGGTGAGTTGTCTGTTCAAACAATTTGCAGTTTTAAAAAATTATTTTTCTTTTTATTATTGGGTTTTGAGAGTTCCTTATGTATTCTGGATACAAATCCTTTGTCAGATATATGATTTGCAAACATTTTCTCCTACCCTGTGGCTTGTCTCTTCATTCTTTTAATCGTGTCTTACAAGAGCAGACATATTAAATTTTGATGAAGTCCATTTTTTTCTTTTATGGATAATGCTTTTAGTGTTAAATCTAAGAAACATTTGCCTTAAAAAAAGTCATAACATTTTTCTTCCTTTTTACATTCTTTCTTCTAGGAATTTTATAGTTTTAGGTATTACATTCATGTTTATGAACCATATTGAGTTACTCTTTGTATATGCTATAAGGAGTGGATCAGTCATTTTCTTCCACATGGATACCCAATTTTTGCACCATCTGTTGTTGAAAAGTCTACTCTTTCTCCATTGAATTGATTTTCCAACTTTGTAAACAGTTAACTATGCATGTATGGTTCTATTTCTGAGTCTATATTGTGTTCCATTGATCTATATCTAATAATACACTCTCTAGATTACTGTATTTTTATAATAAGTCTTGAAATCTGACACTGTACATTTTTTAACTCTTGTTTTTGAGTTGTTTTGGCTATTCTAGGTCTTTTGCCTTTCTATATCAATTGTAGAATCAGCTTACAAATTTCTATAAAAATCGTGCTGGGATTCTCATTTGAATTGCATTGAATCAATAGAGCATATTGGAGAAAATTATGTTAATAATATTGAGACTTTGAATCCAAATGCAGTCCATCTCTCCATTTACAGAGGTTTTCTTTGATTTCTTTCATCAGTGCTATGTAGTTTCATCACATAAAGTCTGAAAATATTTTGTTAGGTTTATATCTAAGTGTTCCACATTCTTTTATGCTATTATAAATGGTAGTTTATTTAATATTAATTTCCAATTCTTTGTTGCTAGTATTTAGACATAAAAAATGATTTTTTCATATTGATCTTGTAGCCTGTTACCTTGATAAACTCACTTACTAGTTCTAGTAGATTTTTAATATATATTTTTGTTTTTTCTAAGGAGATACTTGTTTTCTATGAATAGTTTTAATTTTTCCTTTCCAATCTATATGCCTTTTAATTATTTTTCATCTCATATTGTATTGGCTAGAAGTGCCAGTGTAATGTCAAATAGCAGTGGTGAGAATGGACATTCTTAACTTTCTTCTCCCTGACTTTTTTTTTTTTTAATTTAAGGTAACATTGGTTTATAACATTATATAAGTTTCAAGCATACAACATTATATTTCTACTTCTGTATACCCTGCAGTGTGCTCACACACACAACATTTTAGTTTCCATCCATAACCATCTTGTTGACCACCTTTACGCATTTCACCCTCCTCCCCACCCCTTTCTTTCTGGTAACCACTACTCTGTTCTCAGTATCAACATGTTTGTTTTTGTTTGGCTTCATTTGTTCATTTTGTTTTTGTTTTCTGTTGATTTGTTTTTTTTTTATTCCACATACAAGTGAAATCATATGGTATTTGTCTTTCCCCATGTGACTTATTTCACTTAGCATAATACCCTCAAGTTTCATCCAAGTTGTCACAAATGGCAAGATTTCAACTTTATGGCTGAGTAGCATTCCATTGTGTGTGTGTATGTGTGTGTGTGTGTGTTTGTGTGTGTCTGTGTGTGTGTATCTTACATCTTTATCCATTCGTCCATTGATGGGCACTTAGGTTGGTTCCATGTATTGGCTATTATAAATCATGCTGATGATCTTGGTCATGATCTTAGGGGGGAAGCATTTGGTATTTTATCATTGAGTATGAAGTTAGCTGTATGTTTTTCATAGACGTCCTTATTCAGGTTGAGGAAGTTTCTTTCTGTTCTTAATTTTCTGAGAGTTTTTATCATGAATGGATATCAGATTTTGTCAAATGCTTTTTCTGCGTCATTGAAACAATGTGATTTTTTCTTCTTCAGCCTCTTAATTTGTTGAAGTACACTGATTGTGTTCCCATTATTGGACTAATCTTTCATTCTCATGGAAATCTTTTGGCCATAATGCCTTTGTTAAAAAATTTATTTGTGGACTCTGCTCATATTTTGGAGAAGATACTTGCTTCTATGTTCTTGAAGTATACTGTATTTTTATTTTCTTGTAATTTCTGTCTGTTTTGGTATCAGGTTAATATTGGAATTAAAAGTAACTTGGAAAGTGTTTCCTCCTTTTATTTTCTGGAAGAGCTTGTGTAGAACTGGTATTATTTATTAACTAAATATGTGTTAGAACTCACCTATTGAGCTATCTGGACCTAAATTTTCTTTGTTGGAATGCTTTTAACTATGAATTCAATTACTCTAATAGATACAGGATTATATTCATGATATCTATTTATTTTTATTGATATATAGTTCACATACTATAAAATTCACCCTTTTGAAGTGTAGAATTTAGTATATATATGAGATTGTATCACTGACACCACTATATAATTCCAGCACATTTTCATCTCCTCCAAAAGAAACCCACTACCCATCAGTAGTCACTCCTCATTTTCCCGTCCCCCCAGCCCCTGGAAACTACTAATCTACTTTCTATCTTTATGAACTTTCCTATTTTGGACATTTATATAAATGGAATCATAGGGGACTTCCCTGGTGGGGCAGTGGTTAAGAATCTGCCTGCCAATGCAAGGGACACTGGCTCGATCCCTGGTCTGGGAAGATCCCACATGCTGCAGAGCAGCTAAGCCCATGCACCACAACTACTGACCCTGTGCTCTAGAGCCCATGAGGCACAACTACTGAGCCTGCATGCCACAACTACTGAAGCCTGCATGCTCTAGGGCATGCATGCTGTAACTACTGAAGCCTGCACTCCTAGAGCCCGTGCTTCACAACAAGAGAAGCCACCACAATGAGAAGCCCATGCAGTGCAATGAAGAGTAGCCCCCTCTCACCGCAACTAGAGAAAAGTCCACACACAGCCAAAACTTAAAAATAAATAAATAAATAAATAAATGGAATCATACAATATGTGGTCCTTTGTGTCTGGCTTCTTTCACTTAGCATAATGTTTTCAAGGTTCATCCATGTTGTAGCATGTTTCAATATTTCATTCCTTTTATGGCTGAATAATATTTCACTGAATCTTGAGTGAGCTTTTGTTTGCTTCTTTCAAGTAACTGGTCATAACTAACACAACATTATAAATCAACTATACTCCAATATAATTTTTTTAAAAAAGTAAAAAATTTAAAAAATATATAAAAAGAAAGAAACTGGTCACTTTTATCTATTGGATTTATTGGCATAAAGTTGATTTAGTATCCTTTATTATACTTTTCATATATATAGAATTTTTAGTGATATTTCTTACTTCATTCTTGATATCTGTAGTTTGTGCCTTCTACCTTTTTTCTTGATTGGTGAAGACAGTGGCTTATAAATTTGATTCACCTATTCAAAAAGTATCAGATTTTCGTTCTATTGATTTTCTATATTGTTTTCTGTCTTCAATTTCATTGATTTTTCAGTCTTATTTTTATTATTTCCTTCTTTCTGCTTGCTTTGAGCTCAATTTGTTCTCCTTTTACTACTTTATTAAGGTAGAACTTTAGGTTATTTACTTGAGAAGTTTCTTCTTTTCTAATATAAGCATTTAATGCTATCGATTCTAAGTACTTATCTAATATTGGGGGGACAAAAACATACCACAGCAATGTTGAATATCTTATTTTTTAAAAAATAGACATTTTAAAGAGCAATTTTAGGTTCACAGCAAAGTGGGGAGGAAAATACAGAGATTTCACATATACTCCCTGCCTGTATATATAAACAGCCTCTCCCACTATCAACATCTCACACCAGATGCATTTGTTACAACTGATGGACCTACACTGAAACATCATTATCACTAAAGTCCATAGTTTACTTTAGTGTTCACTCTTGGTGGTGTACATTCTATGGGTTTTGACTAACATGTAATGGCCTGTATCCACTATTACAGTATCGCACAGAATAGTTTCACTGCCCTAAAAATCCTCTTTGCTCCACCTATTTATCCCTTCCTCCTCACTGACTCCTGATAACGATTGTTCTTTTTATAGTCTCCATAGATTTGCCTTTTCCAGAATGTCATATAATTGAAATCATAATCTTTTCAGATTGACTTCTTTCACATAGTAATATGCACTTAAGGTTCTTCCATATATTTTAATGGCTTGATAGCTTATTTATTTTTAGCACTGAATAATATATTATCTGGATATACCACAGTTTATGTATCCACTCACCTACTGAAGGACATCTTGATTGATTCCAAGTTTTGGCAATTATTAATAAAGCTACTATAAACATCCATGTGCAGGGTTTTCTGTAGACATAATTTCTCAGTTCCTTTGGGTAAATAGCAAGGAGCACAATATCTGGATCATATGTTAAGAGTATGTTAAGTTTTTTAAGAAACTGGAAAACTGTCTTCCAGAGTAGCTTGTACCATTCTGCATTTTCATTAGCAATGAATGAGAGTTCCTGTTGTTCTACATCCTTGCCAGCATTTGATGTTGTCAGTGTTGAATATCTTTTCTTGTGCTTATTGGCACATATGTTCTGTCTGGTGGAGTGTTTGTTCTAGTATTTTTCCTATTTTTAAATTCGATTTTTTTGGTATTTTTTTTCCTTTTGTGTTTACAGAATTCTTT
The DNA here is from genome assembly GCF_000442215.2 of Lipotes vexillifer. Lineage (NCBI taxonomy): Eukaryota > Metazoa > Chordata > Mammalia > Artiodactyla > Lipotidae > Lipotes > Lipotes vexillifer. The sequence goes on from NW_006783290.1 coordinate 644,599, forward strand.
ATATATTCTGGATCAAGGCTTTTGTCAGATATGTAATTTGCAAACATTTCCCCCAGTTTGTGGCTTATGTTTTCATACTTTTAATAGGATCTTTTGCAGAAAAACATTTAATTAGATGAAGTCTAATTTATCAATTTGTTCTTCTATGGATCATAGCTTTGATGTCATATTTAAGAACTCTTCATCTATGACTTGTGACCCTAAGTCACAAAGATTTTTCGTATGCTTTCGTCTAAAAGTTTTATAATTTTAAATTTTACAATATAATCCATATTAAATTAATTTGTTGTTGATTTTTATTTGGTACATGCTAGCATAGTGGTAGGACAAGGGGATTTCTCTGTTGTCCCGGTGTAGCCTCAGTCTTAGACAGACCTTGTGTAACTTGGTTTACCAGAGTGGAGTTTTCTCAGCCATACTGCCTCTCCTCTGCATGGCAGCTAAATATTGCCTTATATCTTTGGTGGGCCTTTGAAGGAGAGTTTTCTGTCCCTTCTCATTGCTAGGAAGCCTCTAATTATCTGGGTCTGGGACAGCTTTCTGCCCCTCTCCTAAGGAACAGAAGGAATTTTTTTTTCCTTTTACCCTTCTTCGGAAACAGTGGGGGCTCACACATTTCCTGAGGGGCAACAGTGTGCACAGCCACACCTCCCCCTACCAGCCAGTAGCATTTGTGCAGAATTTTTGCCTTTTCTGTAGCAATGGCTTCCCCTCTTTTCCAGGCCTGCAATATTCAGAGAGGCTTTACCTGGTGTTCTGCCCTGCCACCCATCTTTCTCATGATCACCAGGTGTAAGTCTGTGGAGAACAGCCTGAGAGTGGATGCAAACTTCCCTGGTCTTTGCAGTTCCAAGTTTTATAATATCATGGCACTGGACATTTGGACTTTAGAAAAATCATTTTAAAATTTAACTCAATTCTCCTTACTGCTTTATGGCATCATGTATCTTTTACTCCTGTGTTGTGCTACGGGTGAACCAGTGCTAGCACTCTATCTCTCCTTGGAAGGCTTGTCTTTGGATTTTAGGCTACTCTGTTGCCCTGTAACCTGAGCTTTCTGATGGGTTCAAGAAAATTTATTACTTTGTTCTTTATTTGCCTTTTTTGTTGTTAGGATAGAAATGATGCAGTTACCATCTTTTCTACATCCTAGGCTGAAGTGGAATTCTGGATGATACCTTTTAAAAAATCAATTTGTTTAAAGAATGTTTAGGGAGAGGTCATATAGGAGTTTCCTTTGGCACTTTATGTCCTTGTGTATAAGCCTAGTCATCTATTTTAGTTCTAAGATGTATTGCAATGTTAATATTTTATTATTTTTAAAAGGAGGTCAAATCTTCCTTGAGTTAAGTTATAGTATTTATGTTTTTAATGAGATTTTTTCTCATTTAAATGCCATTTGATAAACAACAAAGGGTTTCTAAGGTATGAAATTAGATTCATTTTGAATAGCTATTAATTTAAGTAAGGTTTTAACTTAAATTTTTTTTCTTGAAAGGGATTAAAATCCAAAAGATAAGAAATGCCATTGCAGGACCCCTGATTAAGGGTCAATTTTACTAAAAATTGAATTACCATATGAACCAGTAATCCCTCTTCAGGGTATATACCCAAAGGAAATGAAATTAGTACTTCAAAGAGATATCTGGACTCCCATATTCATTTTGGCATTAGTCACAGTATTCAAGATATGGAAATGACCTAAGCGTCTATTGATGGATGAGTAGATTAAGAAATTGGGATATTTGAAATATTATTCAATCATAAAAAATAAGGAACTCCTGCTATTTGTAACAATGTGGATGAATCTGAAGGACATTATGCCAAGTGAAATAAGTCAGCCACAAAAATGAAGTACTGCATGGTCTCATTTATACGTAAAATCTAAAAAAGTTTAATAGGGCTTCCGTAGTGGCACAGTTGTTGGGAGTCCGCCTGCCTATGCAGGAGACACGGGTTCGTGCCCCGGTCTGGGAGGATCCCACGTGCCATGGAGCGGCTGGGCCCGTGGGCCATGGCCGCTGGGCCTGCGCGTCTGGAGCCTGTGCTCTGCAGCAGGAGAGGCCACAGCGTTGAGAGGCCTGCATACCACACACACACACACACACAAAAGTTGAACACATGGAAACTGAGAGGAGAATGGTAGTTACCAATGGCAAAGAGGTGAAGGAAATGGGGAAATATTGTTCAAAGGGTACAAAGTTGCAGTTATGTAGGATGAATAGGTCTAGAGATTATCTTCAACATGATGACTCTAGTTAATAATACTGTATTGAATCCTGGAAATTTGCTAAAAGAATAGATTTCAGGTGCTCTCATCAGACATCAAAAATGGTAAATGTGAGAATATATGTTAATTAGCTTGACTGTAGTAAACCTTTCACTATGTATATCGAATTATCGTATTGAATACCTTAAGCATATACAATTTTATCTTGCTTGAATTAAGTGTCCAATTAAATATACTAGATCATACTCAAAGATGTAGAAAGCACAGAAGTTAGGTAGAAACTGTGTTGCCTTTAAGAACTTTTCCTGATTATATAGGCTGTATTTTCTAAGAGTGTGCTAAAGAGTTAGAAGATTATTTTCTATAACATTCACTTTGAAAAGCTCTTGAAACTAGACTTCAGGTCAATTCAATAAATGATTTAGGAGCTAAATGAACTCTGAATCAATAAATGCAGGAACAAAATAATAAAAATAATCTTCAGTTTTAGGATGGAAAGCCAATTATTGTTTTTTTATTTTAACACCTTTATTGGAGTATAATTGCTTTACAATGATGTGTTAGTTTCTGCTTTATAACAAAGTGAATCAGTTATACATATGCATATGTTCCCATGTTTCTTCCCTCTTGTGTCTCCCTCCCTCCTACGCTCACTATCCCACCCCTCCAGGTGGTCACAAACTACCTAGCTGATATCCCTGCGTTATGCAGCTACTTTCCACTAGCTATCTATTTTACGTTTGGTAGTGTATATATGTCCATGTCACTCTCTCACTTTGTCACAGCTTACCCTTCCCCCTCCCCATATCCTCAAGTCCATTCTCTAGTAGGTCTGTGTCTTTATTCCTGTATTACACCTAGGTTCTTCATGACCTTTTTTTTTCCTTTTCTTAGATTCCATACATATGTGTTAGCATAAGGTATTTGTTTTTCTCTTTCTGACTTACTTCACTCTGTATGACAGACTCAAGGTCCATCCACCTCACTACAAATAACTCAATTTCCTTTCGTTTTATGGCTGAGTAATATTCCATTATATATATATGTGCCACACCTTCTTTATCCATTTATCTGTTGATGGACACTTAGGTTGTTTCCATGTCCAGACTATTGTAGACGTGTAAGGAACATTTTGGTACATGACTCTTTTTGAATTATGGTTTTCTTAGGGTATATTCCCAGTAGTGGGATTGCTGGGTCATATGGTAGTTCTATTTGTAGTTATTTAAGGAACCTCCGTACTGTTCTCCATAGTGACTGTATCAATTTACATTCCCACCAAAAGTGCAAGAGTGTTCCCTTTTCTCCAAACCCTCTCCAGCATTTAATGTTTCAAGAATTTTTTGATGATGGCCATTCTGACTGCTATGAGATGATACCTCATTGTAGTTTTGATTTGCATTTCTCTAATGATTAATGGTTTTGAGCACCCTTTCATGTGTTTGCTGGCAATCTGTATATCTTGTTTGGAGAAATGTCTGTTTAGGTTTTCTGCCCATTTTTGGATTGGGTTGTCTGTTTTTTTGTTATTGAGCTGCATGAGCTGCTTGTAAATTTTGGAGATTAATCCTTTGTCAGTTGCTTCATTTGCAAATATTTTCTCCCATTCTGAGGGTTTTCTTTTGGTATTGTTTATGGTTTCCTTTGCTGTGCAAAAGCTTTTAAGTTTCATTAGGTCCCATTTGTTTATTTTTGTTTTTATTTCTTTTTCTCTAGAAGGGGGGTCAAAAAGGATTTGTGAGGCTTCCCTGGTGGCACAGTGGTTAAGAGTCTGCCTGCGGATGTGGGGGACATGGGTTCGTGCCCCGGTGCGGGAGGATCCCACATGCTGCAGAGCGGCTAGGCCTGTAACCATGGCTGATGAGCCTGCGCTTTCAGAGCCTGTGCTCCTCAATGGGAGACGCCACAGCAGTGGGTGGCCCGTGTACCGCAAAAAAAAATTAATAAATAAATAAAAAAGGATCTTGCTGTGATTTATGTCATAGAGTGTTCTGCCTGTGTTTTCCTCTAAGAGTTTGATAGTGTCTGGCCTTACATATAGATCTTTAATCCATTTTGAGTTTATTTTTGTGTATGGTGTTAGGGAGTGCTCTAATTTCATACTTGTACATGTAACTGTCCAGTTTTCCCAGCACCACTTAATGAGGAGGCTGTCTTTTCTCCACTGTATATTCTTGCCTCCTTTATCAAAGATAAGGTTACCATTTGTGCTTGGGTTTATCTCTAGGCTTTTTATTCTGTTCCATTGATCTATATTTCTGTTTTTGTGCCAGTACCATACTGTCTTGATTACTGTAGCTTTGTAGTATAGTCTGAAATCAGGGCACCTGATTCCACAGCTCAGTTTTTCATTCTCAATATTATTTGGCTATTCAGTGTCTTTTGTGTTTCCATAAAAATTGTGAAATTTTTTGTTCTAGTTCTGTGAAAAATGCCAGTGGTCGTTTGATAGGGATTGCATTGAATCTGTAGATTGCTTTGGGTAGTAGAGTCATTTTCACAATGTTGATTCTTCCAATCCAAGAACATGGTATATCTCTCCATCTATTTGTATCATCTTTAATTTCGTTCATCAGTGTCTTATAATTTTCTGCATACAGGTCTTTTGTCTCTTTAGGTAGATTTATTCCTCGGTATTTTATTCTTTTTGTTGCAGTGGTAAATGGGAGTGTTTTCTTAATTTCACTTTCAGATTTTTCATCACTAGTGTATAAGAATGCCAGAGATTTCTGTGCTGTAATTTTGTATCCTGCTACTTTACCAAATTCACTGATTATCTCTAGTAGTTTTCCTGTAGCATCTTTAGGATTCTCTATGTATAGTATCATGTCATCTGCAAACAGTGACAGCTTTACTTCTTCTTTTCTGATTTGGATTTCTTTTATTTCTTTTTCTTCTCTGATTGATGCGGCTATAACTTCTAAAACTATGTTGAATAAGAGTCGTGAGAGTGGGCAACCATGTCTTGTTCCTGATATTAGTAGGAAGGGTTTCAGTTTTTCACCATTGACGACGATGTTGACTGTGGGTTTGTCACATATGGCCTTTATTATGTTGAGGAAACTTCCCACTATGCCTACTTTCTGCAGGGTTTTTATCATAAATGGGTGTTGAATTTTGTCAGAAGCTTTTTCTGCATCTATTGGGATGATCATACGGCTTTCCTCCTTCAATTTGTTAATATGGTGTATCACATTGATTGATTTGTGTATACTGAAGATTCCTTGCATTCCTGGAATAAACCCTACTTGATCATGGTGTATGATACTTTTGATGTGCTGTTGGATTCTGTTTGCTACTATTTTGTTGAGGATTTTTGAATCTATGTTAATCAGTGATATGGGCCTCTAGTTTTCTTTCTTTGTGACCTGTTTGTCTGGATTTGGTATCAGTGTGATGGTGGCTTCATAGAATGACTTTGGGAGTGTTCCTCGCTGTGCTATATTTTGGAAGAATTTGAGAAGGATAGGTGTTAGCTCTTCTCTTAATGTTTGATAGAAATCCCCTGTGAAGTCATCTGGTTCTGGGCTTTTCCATATTGGAATTTTTTTTTTTTTTTTTTTTTTGCGGTACACGGGCCTCTCACTGTTGTGGCCTCTCCCATTGCAGAGCACAGGCTTCGGACGCGCAGGCTCAGTGGCCATGGCTGATGGGCCCAGCCACTCTGCGGCATGTGGGTTCTTGTTGGAAGATTTTTAAACACAGTTTCAACCTCAGTGCTTGTGATTGGTCAGTTCATATTTTCTATTTCTTCGTGGTTCAGTCTCAGCATGTTGTGCATTTCTAACAATTTGCCCATTTCTTCCAGGTTGTCCATTTTATTTACATAGAGTTGCATTTAGTAATCTCTCATGATTCTTTGTATTTCTGCAGTGTCAGTTGTTACTTTTTCTTTTTTATTTCTAATTCTATTGATTTGAGTCTTCTCCCTTTTTTTCTTGATGAGTCTGGCTAATGATTTATCAATTTTGTTTATCTTCTCAAAGACCCAGCTTTTAGTTTTATTGGTCTTCGCTATGGTTTCCTTCATTTCTTTTTCCTTTACTTCTGATCTGATCTTTATGATTTCTTTCCTTCTGCTGACTTTGGGGTGTTTTTTTCTTCCTTCTCTAATTGATTTAGGTCTAAGGTTAGGTTGTTTATTCGAGATGTTTCCTGTTTCTTAAGGTAGGATTGTATTTCTACAAACTTCCCTGTTAGAACTGCTTTTGCTGCATCCCATAGGTTTTGGGTCGTCGTGTCTCCATTTTCATTTGTTTCTAGGTATTTTTTGATTTCCTCTTTGATTTTTTCAGTGATCACTTCGTCATTAAGTAGTGTATTGTTTAGCCTCCATGTGTTTGTATTTTTTACAGATCTTTTCCTGTAATTGATACCTAGTCTCATAGCGTTGTTGTCAGAAAAGATATTTGATATGATTTCAATTTTCTTAAATTTACCAAGGCTAGATTTGTGACCTAGGATATGATCTATCCTGGAGAATGTTCCATGAGCACTTGATAAAAAAGTGTATTCTGTTGTTTTTGGATAGAATATCCTATAAATATCAATTAAGTCCATCTTGTTTAATGGATCATTTAAAGTTTTTGTTTCCTTATTTATTTTCATTTTGGATGATCTGTCCATTGGTGAAAGTGGGGTGTGATTGTGTTACTGTCGATTTCCCCCTTTATGGTTGTTAGAATTTGCCTTATGTATTGAGGTGCTCCTATGTTGGGAGCATAAATATTTCCAATTGTTATATCTTCTTCTTTGATTGATCCCTTGATCATTATGTAGTGTCCTTCTTTGTTTCTTATAATAGACTTTATTTTAAAACCTATTTTGTCTGATATGAGAATTGCTACTCCAACTTTCTTCTGATTTCCATTTGCATGGAATATCATTTTCCACCCCTTCCCTTTCAGTCTGTATGTGCCCCCAGGTCTGAAGTGGGTCTCTTGTAGACAGCGTATATACAGGTCTTGTTTTTGTATCCATTCAGCCAGTCTGTGTCTTTCGTTGGGAGCATTTAATCCATTTACATTTAAGGTAATTATCGATATGTATGTTCCTCTTACCATTTTCTTAATTGTTTTGGGTTTGTTATTGTAGGTTTTTTCCTTCTCTTGTGTTTGTTGCCTAGGGACGTTCCTTTAGCATTTGTTGTAAAGCTCGTTTGGTAGTGCTGAACTCTTTCAGCTTTTTCTTGTACTTAAAGTTTTTAATTTCTCCATCAAATCTGAATGAGATCTTTGCTGGGTAGAGTAATCTTGGTTGTAGTTTTCTCTCCATCATCACTTTAAATATGTCCTGCCACTCCCTTCTGTCTTGCAGAGTTTCTGCTGAAAGATCAACTGTTAACCTTATGGGGGTTCCCTTCTGTGTTATTTGTTGTTTTTCCCTTGCTGCTTTTAATATGTTTTCTTTGTATTTAATTTTTGACAGTTGGATTAATATGTGTCTTGGTGTGTTTCTCCTTGGATTTATCTTGTATGGGACTCTCTGTGCTTCCTGGACTTGATTAACTATTTCGTTTCCCATATTAGGGAAGTTTTCAACTATAATCACCTTAAGTATTTTCTCAGTCCCTTTCTTATTCTCTTCTTCTTTGGGACCCCTATAATTCGAATGTTGGTGCATTTAATGTTTTCCCAGGGGTCTCTGAGACTGTCCTCAGTTCTTTTCATTTTTTTTTTTTCTTTTTTCTGCTCTGCAGTAGTTATTTCCACTATTTTATCTTCCAGGTCAATTATCCGTTCTTCTGCCTCAGTTATTCTGCTATTGATACCTTCTAGAGTATTTTATATTTCCTTTATTGTGTTATTCATCGTTGCCTGTTTCCTCTTTAGTTCTTCTAGGTCCTTGTTAAATGTTTCTTGCATTTTCTCTATTCTATTTCCAAGATTTTGGATCATCTTTATTATCATTTTTCTGAATTCTTTCTCAGGTAGACTGCCTATTTCCTCTTCATTTTTTATGTCTGCTGGGTTTTTACCTTGCTCCTTCATCTGCTGTGAGTTTTTCAGTCTTTTCAATTTGCTTATTCTACTGTGTTTGGGGTCTACTTTTCGCAGGTGCATGTTTGTAGTTCCTGTTGTTTTTGGTGTCTGTTCCCAGTGGCTAAGGTTGTTGCAGTGTAGGGTTGCTGGTGGAGGGGACTAGTGCCTGTGTTCTGGTGGAAGAGGCTGGATCTTGTCTTTCTGTTGGGCAGGTCTTTATCTGGTGGTGTGTTTTGGGGTGTCTGTGACCTTATTATGATTTTAGGCAGCCTCTCTGCTAATGAATGGGTCTGTGTTCCTGTGTTGCTAGTTGTTTGGCATAGGGTGTCCAGCACTGTAGCTTGCTGGTCATTGAGTGAAGCTGGGTGTTGTTATTGAGATGGAGATATCTGGGAGATTTTCGTTGTTTGATTTTACGTGCAGCTGGGAGTATTCTTGTGGACCAGTGTCCTGAAGTCGTCTCTCCCACCTCAGTGGCACAGCCCTCACGCCTGGCTAGAGCACCAAGAGACTCTTCTCCACACGGCTCAAAATAAAAGGGAGAGAAAATGAAAGAAAAAAGAAAGAAAGAGGATAAAATAAATAAAGTTATTAAATTAAAATTAAAAAATAATTATTAAGAAAAAAATTTGTTTTATTTTATTTTTTAATATCTTTATTGGAGTATAATTGCTTTACAATGGTGTGTAATTTTCTGCCTTATAACAAAGTGAATCAGTTATACATATACATATGTTCCCATATCTCTTCCCTCTTGCCTCCCCCTCCCTCCCTCCTTCCCTATCCCACCATTCTAGGTGGTCACAAAGCACCGAGCTGATCTCCCTGTGCCATGCGGCTGCTTCCCACTAGCTATCTATTTTATGTTTGGTAGTGTATATATGTCCATGCCACTCTCTCACTTTGTCACAGCTTACCCTTCCCCCTTCCCATATCCTCAAGTCCATTCTCTAGTATGTCTGTATCTTTATTCCCATCTTACCCCTAGGTTCTTAATGAGCTTTTTTTTTTATATTCCATATATATGTGTTAGCATACAGTATTTTTTTTTTCTCTTTCTGACTTACTTCACTCTGTATGACAGACTCAAGGTCCATCAAACTCACTACCAATAACTCAATTTCGTTTCTTTTTATAGCTGAGTAATATTCCATTGTATATATGTGCCACACTTTCTTTATCCATTCATCTGTCGATGGACACTTAGGTTGCTTCCATCTCCTGGGTATTGTTAATAGAGCTTCAATGAATATTTTGGTACATGATTCTTTATGAATTATGGTTTTCTCAGGGTATATTACCAGTAGTGGGATTGCTGGGTCATATGGTAGTTCTATTTGTAGTTTTTTAAGGAACCTCCATACTGTTTTCCATAGTGGCTGTATCAATTTACATTCCCACCTGCAGTGCAAAAGGGTTCCCTTTTCTCCACACCCTTTCCAGCATTTATTGTTTCTAGATTTTTTGATGATGGCCATTCTGACTTGTGTGAGATGATATCTCATTGTAGTTTTGGTTTGCATTGCTCTAATGATTAATGATGTTGAGCATTCTTTCATGTGTTTGTTGGCAATCTGTATATCTTCTTTGGAGAAATGTCTATTTATGTCTTCTGCCCATTTTTGGATTGGGTTGTTTGTTTCTTGGTTATTGAGCTGCATGAGCTGCTTGTAAATCTTGGAGATTAATCCTTTGTCAGTTGCTTCATTTGCAAATATTTTCTCCCATTCTGAGGATTGTCTTTTGGTCTTGTTTATGGTTTCCTTTGCTGTGCAAAAGCTTTTAAGTTTCATTAGGTCTCATTTGTTTATTTTTGTTTTTATTTCCATTTCTCTAGGAGTTGGGTCAAAAAGAAAAAAAAAATTAAAAAGTAAAAAAACAAAGAAAAATACGGACGTACAGATCCCTAGGACAAATGGTGAAAGCAATGCTATACAGACAAAATTTCACACAGTACCATACACGTACACACTCACAAGAAGAGGAAAAGGGGATAAAATAATCTATCTTGCTCCCAAAGTCCACCTCTTCAATTTGGGATGATTCCTTGTCTATTCAGGTGTTGCCCAGATGCAGGGTACATCAAGTTGATTGTGGAGATTTAATCCGGTGCTTCTGAGGCTGCTGGGAGAGATTTCCCTTTCTCTTGTTTGTTCGCACAGCTCTTAGGGTTCAGCTTTGGATTTGGCCCTGCCTCTGAGTTTAGGTCGCCTGAGGGCATCTGTTCTTTGCTCAGAGAGGACGGGGTTAAAGTAGCCACTGATTCAGGGGCTCTGTCTCACTCAGGCCTGGGAGAGCAAGGCGTACGGATGCAAGACGATCCTGTGGCGGCAGAGGCCAGCATGACGTTGCACCAGCCTGTGGTGCCCAGTGCATTCTCCCGTGGAAGTTGTACCTGGATCTCAGGACCCTGGCAGTGGCAGGCTGCACAGGCTCCCGGGAGGGGAGGTGGGGATAGTGACCTGTGCTTGCACACAGGCTTCTTGGTGGCGGCAGCAGCAGCCTTAGCGTCTCATGCCCGTCTCTGGGGTCCGCGCTCATAGCTGTGGCTCGCGCCCGTCTCTGGAGCTCCTTTAAGCAGCGTTCTTAATCACCTCTCCTCGCGCACCAGGAAACAAAGAGGCAAGAAAAAGTCTCTTGTCTCTTTGGCAGCTCCAGACTTTTCCCGAGCTCCCTCCCAGCTAGCCAAAATGCACTAACCCCTTCAGGCTGTGTTCACGCCGCCAACCTGAGTCGTCTCCCTGGGATCTAAGCTCGGAAGCCCGAGCCTCAGCTCCCAGACCCAGCCCGTCCCAGCGGCTGAGCAGATAAGCCTCTCGGGCTGGTGAGTGCTGGTCGGTACTGATTCTCTGTGTGGGAATCTCTCTGCTTTGCCCTCCGCACCCCTGTTGCTGTGCTCTCCTCCTCGGCTCCGAAACTTCCTCCTTCTGCCACCCGCAGTCTCCACCCGTGAAGGGGCTTCTAGTGTCTGGAAACCTTTCCTCTTTCACAGCTCCCTCCCACTGGTGCAGGTCCCTTCCCTTTTCTTTTGTGCCTGTTTTTTTCTTTTTATCTTTTGCCCTACCCAGGTACATCGGGGAGTTTCTTGCCTTTTGGGAGGTCTGAGGTCTTATGCCAGCATTCAGTCGGTGTTCTATACGAGCAGTTCCACGTGTAGATGTATTTCTTATGCATCTGTGGGGAGGAAGGTGATCTCTGCGTCCTACTCTTCTGCCATCTTCTCCTGTCTCCAATTATTGGTTTTAAATGTCTTGTTTTGTCTAAATATGTCAGGACCCCGACATAGGCCTGCTTGGGTTTCTAGATGTCTCTGATAGGGGTTCTGAATGTTACTTGGGAAATTAAAATAATCCTCTGCCCCCTAGTATCCGCAGGGTCCACTTTACATAAATGTGTGAGCTCCTTGAACATTTATAATTCTAAGAAGGAGTGAGGTTCTAAATAGAAAATAAAAAGTCTTAGGTGAGGCCAGACTTAAACTCAAAGCAAATTCTCCTCCAGGGAGCTATCCAGGGTACTACACTACGTTTACCTGAAGTTGTCCTGATCCCCTGGACAAGAACCCTCTGCCCATGTCAATGTCTATGTATCTTCCTAATTTCAACTTGCTTATCTCTGACTTGTTGACCATAAGTAACCTAGAAGCTTTGTCACCTGTCCCGGTCTGTGTCCAATCTGAATCTGAATATATATATATATATATATATATATATATATATATATATAACTTTTTCTTCTGTAGCCACCTCCAAATTTGCCTATTTTCCCAGTTGAACTCCTAATATAGGGCATCATGAAAAAGGCATTTTTATTACCTTCAACTATATATACTAATAATAAGTTGTTAGCTTGCCAACTGTTTTTATATAATGAGGTCTTAAAGGGTTTCAGTGGAGTTTGTACCTTTTATAAGATTTCCTTTGTAGATTTTTTTTGCAGTTTAAATTCGCATTTACTTTCCAATACCTATAATTTTTGATATGATTTTAAAAATCTGAAATTTGAATGAATCATATAGGCTTTTTGAACAAAATTACTCTCTAAAATATCTGTCTCTTACTTTGGCTTATTCTAACTTAAAACAGTGGTTCGCAAAGTTTGACTCTAAGACCAGCAGCATCAGTATTACCTGGGAACTTGGTAGGAATGCAAACAGTCAATCTCCAATCCAGATATAATGAATCAGAAACACTGGGGCTCAGCAACCTGTGTTTTGACAAAGCCCTGCAGGTGATTCTGATGTGCACGAATCTTACCAACGACTTAGAGTACAATGTTAATAAGACCATGACCATAAGTCTGAAATTATCTGGTTCAGTTTAACATAATTCCTAGTTAGAAACTTTGAATACCAGGGGAACCTAGTGAACATGTATGGATGGGCCCAGGGAAATCTTTTATCATTACCTCAGCCATGGGAACTCTAATCACATGTTTTATTGTAGGTGACAAGAGTCTTGAAAATTATATGCAAAAGACAGTCTGACACTAGGTAAATTGGTGGATGCACAAATTTACATTTTTTACTGCCTTACAGATTTATGAGTTATGTTTCAAGTCTTAGCAGGGTAACATGGTTACTCTCATATCCTTAAACAAAGAATGGTCCACTTTTATCTCAGAAAGAACACTCCTCAAAAAAGTTCTAAGATTTGCAAGGTACCCAACTGAAAAATTGTGAGCTAGGAAAGAGACATTATACAACCTGTCAAATTAATTGGCTCTACCTTGTTTAATAATGCTGTGAAGGATGTGGGCAGCCAGATTACCTTCATATCTGGTGCTATTGCTTGGGCTTATAAAAATGTATCTGTTTTGTCAACTATGGCTGGTTATTACATTTATGTATGTCATCCTCGGAATTCGTTTCCTGTTTGCTAGATCCATCATTCTAACATTTTGGGAAACCCACTATTAAGATCAGCTATTTTTTTTGTTTTGTTTGTTTGTTTGTTTTTACAGAAAATGTCATTATAACCAAATATGTTGGCTGGATTTAAAGATAGTTAGAAATTAAAAAATATAAAATTTTACTTTTTATATTTTACTTGTATATAATACAGAAGAACTCCTTTGTAACCTGTGCCATTGTTAAAATGAAATGAGTTGGAGTTCTAGCTAAGTGGTAAAATATAAGTATCTTTCATAAAAATCTTAGGAGTTAGACTACAAACAATGGTTAATACTCTTCCCCCTCTCTAGTATTATTAAGTGATTTTACTCTCTGTGTACTATAAACTTTACTGTCCAAAGAGGAATAACTACTAAACTATGGTCATATCTATCATCTATTTACTGTTTAATCTCATTCATCTCAACAAAAATGCAATAATGAAACATATTTCACAAGTATGTGTGACTTGCTCCCCCTTTTGAAGTTGATTTGTAGAGGGACCGAAGTTACTTAGCATTTTTAGAGAACAAAAGTTTTCTGACAATCCTAAGGAATGATTTAAACATAACTATTTGCTAAAACAAACGTTTCCTGTTTCTGTACATAGATCCCATTTTTTATATTTTTCAATCAGAGTATCTCCAAGATAAAATATTTGAATATCTTTCTAATAGTGCTTTTATGCTCTGTGTTGGCTCATCACTTTCCAGCTATTTGGATTATAAACTTCGGGGAACTAGGCAGAGATTACTGAGGGATTGTGTGGCTCTTTCTATAATTATACCCTAAATATGCATTACTTTGTATATGTCACAGTTTTGGAATCAGAACCACAATGTAGGATCTGTGGGTGTTATGTGATCTTCTGATCAATGGTCCTTGGTTCACATTTCACACCCCCTTAGTGGAGCCAAGATAGGTTGTGTTTTATCTCCATATGGGTCAGTTAACTTTTTTCAGCTAAATTGCATGACCACCCACTTTCACACCTTACCCTGATCATCCAGTGTGTGCCATTTGTCACAGGGCAAAGAAGTCAGTGTGGAGGTTTGTGTACCCTTTCCGTAGTCCTGGAAATGCTCAGAAAACATGCTCTAATGATGGTAGAGTCCATCTTATCTTTTTTTTTTTTTTTTTTTTTTTTTAACTAGGCAGAGATTACTGAGGGATTGTGTGGCTCTTTCTATAATTATACCCTAAATATGCATTACTTTGTATATGTCACAGTTTTGGAATCAGAACCACAATGTAGGATCTGTGGGTGTTATGTGATCTTCTGATCAATGGTCCTTGGTTCACATTTCACACCCCCTTAGTGGAGCCAAGATAGGTTGTGTTTTATCTCCATATGGGTCAGTTAACTTTTTTCAGCTAAATTGCATGACCACCCACTTTCACACCTTACCCTGATCATCCAGTGTGTGCCATTTGTCACAGGGCAAAGAAGTCAGTGTGGAGGTTTGTGTACCCTTTCCGTAGTCCTGGAAATGCTCAGAAAACATGCTCTAATGATGGTAGAGTCCATCTTTTCTTTTTTTTTTTTTTTTTTAGTTTTTGTAACTGAGCATTATTTTCTTAATTTTTAAATGTATTTTATATTGGAGTATAGTTATTTTGAACAATATATTATTTAGAAACTAGTTATAGTACATCACAGTTACAGAACCACCAAAATATTGCCAAATATTTTGTAAACTTTTAATGCTATGCTACAATAATTGGAAATCCAGAGATACATAGGCATATAGAAATTTTGAAGCAAAAATGTCCTGAAGACTGAAGGGAAAGCAACAAATTCTGCTGTGTATACTTTGTAGAAGATTTAGAATTTCCACTCTTCATGTACTTTGTAGAAGATTTAGAAGTTCCAGTCTTCCTTAGTACATGCCTTTGTGCTTAAGTAAAGTCATCATATTTTTCACCAACAATTCAAGGGTCTTCTCGGCTAGTAGAAATTAAATCTAATAGCCCCTGGTTACTAATAACTTAAAATCAGATAATACATCTTTTATACAGGGAGTCAACACAGAAAAAATAGGCTTTAAATTTTGCAGAGTTAAGTACTGTCATACATTTTTACATCAGATCACAACTTTAATACAGTGTCTGGCTAAAGTAGAGACGTGTTGTTTGTCCATCCAACATATTTATTGAGCACCAGCCATATGCTATGAATGCAGAGCTCAATAGGTTAATACAGTAACATAAAACAGCTCAAAGTTCTCTGGTAAAGAAAGATAAAGAAGTGCTGAAATTAGTATATGGAAAAGATATTATGGAAGTACAGAGGAATGGGTGACTAATTTATCCCTGGGATTAGTGGAAGGATGGAATGAAGAGGGGAAGTGAAGCTCAGAGAGGTTTCACAGAGCACCAGAGCGGGGTAGAAGGTTTGACACCAGGTAGACCTGGTTTTAATTCTAGATTTTTCATTTAATATTTGTGATGTCTTGGGGAAATCACTGAACCTTAGGCTCAGGTTCCTTATCTGTAAAATATAGATAATATAAATTTTCACAAGTTGTTATGAGGGCTAAATGAATTCATGAAGAGCATATGCCTGGAGCATAGCCAGCTCTCAGTAAGTAGTAGTTAATGTTGACTGCTATTAAGAGAAAGTTGTCTAGGACTACTAAGACAGGGAGGAGACAATAACATATGCATAAATTTGACTGGAATATGAACTGGTAGATGAAGCTAGGAAGATAGTCAGAGGCCAGATGGGGAAAACATTTAAACATTTGCATTTAGAGCTAAGGAGTTTGGATATTTTACTGGAGATGATAGAAGAAACATTGGAGAATTTTGATCAATGGGCTGCCAAGTGAGGAGGATGGATTGGGGAGACAGTATAAATTTAGAGTCAGAGAGATCAGTTAAGAGAAATCATTGTTATCATTGGTTCAAGTAAATATTTTACAAGGTGGACTGAGTCAATGGCAGTGGGATAGAGCAGACATTGAAAAAATATTTGAGATAGAAGAAAAAAGACTTGTTAACTGATGGAAGGATTTGAAAAATGGGAGTCTATTAAAATCACTGAGTTGAGGAAGGGGTTTTAATTAATTTTTTAATAAGAGAGACATATGTATGTTTATATGCTAAGGGTAACGTTGAATGAATGAACATATATTAAGGTTAAATTGTATATAGAAGCAGAGTAATACATTCATAGTGAGGAAGCTTCTTAATATAGTTGATGTGTATTTATCAAATGCATAAAACAAGAGCAAAGGACAAATTCATGCATTCAGAAAATATTTAATAAGCCTCATTATGTTCCAATTATTATTCTAGGTGCTGGAGGGAATAAATACATAAATAAATAATATACCACATGTTGATTGGTGTTATGAAGAAAAATCAGGGTGAGGTTAGATAGTTATGGGATGGTGTTTTAGAATGGATGGTCATAGAAAGACTCTGAGGTGACATTTGAGCAAAAAACTAGTGGATGGTGGAGGTCATTAATTATTCTGAAGAAGACTAGGTGAGGAGCAGGTTGGTTAGGGTCGAATCAAGAATTCAGTTTGAATGGGTTGTTTGAGATCCCTACCAGGTATCCAAACAGAATAGGCAGTTGCATGTACAAGTCTTGATTTCAAGAAAGAGTTTATGGTTGGAGGTAAAATTTGAGAGTCCTCAGCATACAGATGGGATTTAAAGCCATGGAACAGGATGGGATATGGAAATGCCTAGAATGTTGGGAAGGTAGTGGTCAAGGACTAAGCCCTGAAGTTCCAACTTTTAGAGATTAGGAAGATGAAGGATGATCTGGCAAAGGACACTAAGAAGAAAAGGCCAATGATGGAGGAGGAAAATGAACAATGTTTTGTTCTGGGGGCCAAGTGAAGAAAATGTTTAAAGAGTCATGAACTGCATCAAATGCTAATGAGTGGTCCAGCAAGTTGAAGTCAGTAACAGCAAGTTTTTTGTTGTTGGGAATGTCCAGTAGAGGGAGGAAAATAGATGTTGTGAAAGGGGCGGGCGGGGGATTGCAGAACAAAGCCTTTGAGTAGGCAAGAAAAGATGATATCCAAATCTCAGAAGCGTTGGCCTAAGACCGTTGTCAGTTCAGCCAAAGGGGAGTTTATGTGTGCGTGTGCGCACACACTCACATATTTTCACTGTTTATAGCCCCATGCCCCCACTACTTTCAAAACTTTCATTTTCACAGAATCATATTCATAAAGCTCACTTTCTCCCTGGGATTTTAAGCAGAGTAGGTGGGAGTGACCTACTAGTGATCTTTGTTTGCGATTCAGTGACAATCTCTGTGGTCCGCTTTACTTTGCTAACGCTGCACACTAGATGGTGAAATAAATAGAGGGCACAGTTCAACGTTTTCCGCGAGCACAGCACCACAGCCCTAGGTGTAGTAGGTGGGAGGGGGTGCTTTATGTCTACCATTAGAAACCTCTCCAAGGTACTGAGCTGGCTTAGTCGCTGTTACAGTTGCTTTTTTAAGTTATTTGAAGTGTCAAATATGGAATAACTTTTTAACTTTAAGTTCTGAAGTATTTCCATGAGCAGGATCTTGATCATCTCCCATGTATGAGGCTGTACTTTATCTCAGTTAAATCGCTAGTGCCTAGTACAGCGTGTGGCTTAGAGTAGAAAAGCAGTAAATGTTTGATTTGGAGAAGAGAGAAAAATGATAATTTCTGTCACTATAGGTCCAATATATTCAGAGCGGGGTGGAGGTGAGGTTAGCTTCATACATTTTGCCTTTACTGCCACAAGTAGAGTCCAATAAGTGGTGGTGTATGTGAATACTGGAAACATTGTGTGTCATCAATAATGTGAAGACAACCACCGTAAACACCAACACCGTGAGCGGAACAAGCAGCGGGGGGCGGGCGTTAGGGAGCGCAGGTGTATTGATTTATTTTAAAAGGATTTTATTCCTGACACCAGCTTCTAGGAGGATAATGTAAAATGGACTGAAACCCCCGCCCTAGTATTTGTCACTAAGTACCAAAACGGGCGTGGTTCGGTGTATACGGCGCCTGCTTTTGCGAGCCCGGCAAGCAGATATTCCTGGAGTCCTCCCCTGACACTGACCCCTCCAACGCTCAGGAGGGTCCCCGGTTCCCCCAACCTTTTTGGGAATCCTCCCGCCGGCAAGACTGCTCGGTAGACTTGAGAGGGTCTGCTGAGCATGTGTGAACAGCGCCGCGCATGCTCCGTGGAGAGGGCAGGTTTACCAAGGAGCTAGCAGAGGATTTTACTACTCCTCTCCCGCCTCCCCCGCCCAGCACGCCCCCCCCCTTTCCCACCCCCCCCAGATCCTGCCAACCCCTAAACTGCTGCCTGTCTCTGTTCATTTAGCTCATCTGTATTTTTCACACAAGTGGAATCTCCTCCTCCCCCGCCCCCCCCCCCCAGCCCGCCCCCCCCCTTTCCCACCCCCCACCACGCGGTCTCCCACACCCACCCCCGCCCCTCTTTCCCACCCCCCTTCACCCCAGGTTGGGGAATCTCCATTGACGTTCAGGTGACGCTGCTGTGCCGCCGCGGTGGGGGGTTCCAGGCGCCGCACAGGTAAAGCCGCCGCTGCCGCCATATTGACAGAACTGGGAGCTGGGAGGGGACCCGAGGAAGCGGGGTGGCCAGGGGGGGAGTCACCGCTGAGCGACTGTCGCGGCGGCTGCAGCGGCGGCAGTGGTGAGCACGAGCCAAGCGGCAGCTCTTGGAGAGGCAGCACAGAGTTGTCTTCTCTATGGGGAGCAGAAGCCTGCGGCGGCGGCGACCCCTCGCTCCGAGTCTCTGAGGGACCCCACGGCGAGGGCAGCTGTCGCAGAAGGCAAGGCTGGGGATCCCGGCGGCGGCAGCGGCGGCGGCAGTAGCAGGCAAGCTCCAAAGACGGGATGCGCGGCCGCGCGGGCGGTTGGCAGCTCCTGTTCGAGTGCTCCTGAAGGGGCGATGCTACCGTTCGCTCCTCAAGACGAGCTCTGGGACCGAGAAATGGAGCTGTTCGGCGGCAGCGCAAGCAGCTGCGAGGTTAGTGCGGTGGCCAAGAGGGGCTGGAGCTGCCACCCTCCTTCTCTCAGGACCGTTGCCGGGGGCTCGAGAGAGAAGGGGCGTGGGGCTGGGAAGCGAAGTGCCCAGGCCAGCCTCCTTGAGGCTGCGGGGCGGCGGAACACGCTCTGCCCAAACCGAGCTTTCGCCTGGGAGCTGGCGGGGACTGGGCGGCGGGCTCTCGAGTTGGGAGTGAGTGCAGCCCGGGCCCGGGCTCGGCCTCGGGCGGAGTGACTGCCTCGCGGGCCACGCCAGAGTTGTGACTAAGTTTCTTCACTTTGCGACCTGAAGTGGAACTGGGGGATAAGCCAGGTTCCGCACCTGGCCCCGTGTGTCCCTCTTTCTACGCTGCGCCAAGTTTGCTAGTTGGGAACATTTTGGGGGACAGCTGCTGACTGCAGCTCTCTATTGAACCCCGGGTGCTTTAGCAATCCAGCGCAACAGAAACACAGCAAAGTGACAAACTCTGGGGAGATATGCACATAGGGATGAGTGCTCCTTACTTTTCTCATTTCTTTGTGGCTTATTGTGGTTCTTTGTAAGAACCTAAGTGGAGATTAACTGGAGGCGAGGTTTCTTTATTTACATTCAGGTGATGTTCTGCAGCCTCCTTTGCGGTCCCCTGAATTCTACTGCCTTCTTCCTCCCGCCCCTTCTCCCTTGCCCAACTGTTGTCCCCGCCCCGTTGGTCAGTAAAAGAACACGCAAAGTAAACCCCAGCCCTTAGGAGACCAATCTTTGGTAAGACAGCGAGGTTCAACTGAAGTATTTTGGTTCGCCTCTCTTCCCGCTCTTCTTACTTTGAAACTGTTCTGGTTGGGCTTTGGTCAGCTGTACAGTGAGAACTTAGATGTGCACAGGTACTTTGTTTTTATTATTGCTGCTTTGTTGTTTGTTGATCTTGTTATTAAAGCAAGAGACATTTAAACACAAAAATGAGACTTTGTGGATAGAAAGTCAGATCTTTTTCTGATAACCTAATCATTGACAGCCTAGTAGTACAGTAGATACCATCACAATCACAGACCTAAAAATACTGAATGCCAAATTGATTCACAGTAGGTTATTTTGAGGTAGGACTCGCAAGCCTCCACATCTCTAGGTGCAAATTTGTCTTGAAGTACTTGCTTCATCCTTAAAAATACACGTTGGACTGCTGTCTAACTTGTTCTTTTTTCTTTTCAAATTTCCAACTGAACTGGGGTTAAAGTTACATGCCAGAATAACATTTAACAAGAAATGTAGTGGAAATATGGAAGGAGTCTAAAGTTGAGCCCTCTCTACTTATAGGAAATATTTTACTAGTACAATAAGGAATTCCTAAGTACATTTTAATATTCTACATCTCTTAAGAACAGGATAAATGAAGTGGGGTTTATTTCTTCTTGGAATGTTTCATAGTTGCAAGAATTTTCTAGAAGACTATTCAAGGGGAGAGGAATTTTGTTTTATTTATGTATGTAATCTATTGACTTGTAGTTCCAGGCATCTGGTTTATAAAAACAGTTAAATGCTTGGATATAAGTTTGGGATTGGCGGGGGCGGGGGGGGCTTTCGCATGCCTACTCATTATTTTTGTTAACTTTGAATGTAGAAATGTTTTAAATTGTAATTACTGCATATGGTTTTTTTTATTGTTTGCAGTATGTTTTAGGTATTATAGAGATTTAACAATGGGTCTCTCTACCTCAGCAATTTGGAAAAATACTGGAGTGGAAATTGTTAATCCCTATGAAGTAAAACGAAAGGTGAAGGTAATGTGGTAAAGATAGTATTTCTGCCTTCTTTGTCTAAAACAGTTATGATTGGTTAGATTTAACCCTGCAAGTGACTTAATTAAAAATATTCTTGGTGAAAACTAAATGCTACATCTGAATCTGCTTAGACCTCCTTAGTACTTAGAAGAGGGTTTTGTTGTTGTTGTTGTTGTTGTTGTTGTTATTGATGTTTGTTTATAATGGTATTCTTTTGATAAGAAGGAAACAATTTTACTTCCCAGAATTTATATTTATTTTAATTACATGTTTGTTGATGTTGGCTTTAGAAATGTTAACCTTGAGCATGAGCTTTGCAGCCCTCAATCGTGATAGTTTTTAGGACTAAGGGTGCTTTCATTGTAGAATATATTTTTTGAAAATGTGTTGGAGTCCTTAAAGAAAATGTAAGTAAGAATCTGTTAACTTTAATGTCAAAGGAAACTTTAATGTCTATTTCTGTGTGTGTAAATCTTGGTAAAATTAAAGATTATATACACTATTAAATATTGTGGAGTGTTTTTCAACATCTTTTACCTGTCTTGTTTCATGCGCAACTGTTAACCTTTGAATTATCATTCAGAAGTGTGAGAGTTGGTTGTTTAGACTCAACATATTTTTTCACAGGAAAAAATTATTAAGGATAGTTACATTTTTAGACCAGTGCACAATAGTGAGGTATAGTGATGAAGAGTCTAATCATTGTTTGTAAAATTGTCCTATGGGAAAATGTGTCAGAGGTTTCAAACAAGAATTAGGTTGGCTCCAGTGAGAGGTGGAGAATGGGCCTGAAAAATGGAAATATGGACTCTATTGACTCCTGAGAAGAGGGTTCTTGGGAGAGGGGAAATAGGATAAGCCAGAAGCTTTGGTTGTGAGAACTCTTACAGGGACTGTCTCAATTAGGTCTACTGGGAATAGGGACTTCAAAGGCTATCAACCCTCAGGCAGCCATATTTTACCTGTTGCCTGGATTCTGTCAGGATCAGGGAAGAGGTATAATGATGAAGAGCCTAATCACTGTTTGTAAAATTGTCCTGTGGGAAAATGTTTCAGAGATTTCAAGCAAGAATTAGGAGGTGTGATAGGTATTGGCCATTCCTGGACAAGGGTCATTAAGAATAGCCTGTTTTAGTAAAGTGAACTTTTCATGGGGTAGTGCCATGTACATGGTTTGTGCATTTTGTGTTTTGGTGAGGGAGTGCTTGGTTCCTGATGGAGTTTACTATAGAGTTTTCAAATTGTATATTATATCATATCATCATATTATATTAAATTTTAATCGGTACTTATTTCTTTAGCAATACTGCTTTTGTTTAAGGAAGTTAGCTTTGAAAGTAATACAGTTCACTGCTAAAAACAGTTTGGAGCTAAAGCCACAGACTCTAAAAATTTAACTAGGAAGGCAAATATATGTCAGATTGGGAAAAACTGCTAGTTTTAATTAACTTCATAAGACCCTGTAGTAATAGGGGAAAGAATATGGGCTTTGGAGGCCAGTTTAATCTGGGTTCCAATCTCACCTCCAATGTATACTAGCTGTGTGGCCCAATGTAAGTTACCTAACCTCTCTGAGCCTCAATTTCTTCATCTGTAAATGGGAGAAGAACCATCTTCAAGAGTTGTTATGTAAAAACTGAATACTGTACTGTGTTTAATTCACTTGGCAAGGTGCTTTGCACATAGTAGGCCTCCAGTTCCTTCTCTTTCCCCACAGTCATCATCATGCGCCTTGCTCTGCCCCTAAACTCTGAATTATTGTCAACTATATTAAAACCTTGGGATTTAGATAGCCATGGTCATAGCTCCAGCTTTCCCTTTTACGAGCAGTTTTCCTTAAGACCTCCTTCGTAGATCTGATTACTTCATTTAAGTATGGTGATCACATTTGTAATCACAGGATGATTAAGGATGAAATATGAAGTCATATTTAGGACTACTTTGGGGGATAAAGAGAGACAAATAATTTAATTTGTTATAACTGGCCAGGGAGGTGTTTCACTGACATTTATTTTTTCCTATTCTAAACTTTTGTCATAGTAGGAATTGGTTCAATTCATGAAGTGTTTATTGGGTACAAGACAGTGCAGTACATAGCATTGTAATGTGAAGTGTCTAAAGATATACCATCCTGAATCCCAGCCCAGCCCCATGGGTTTACATTCACGTGGGCTAGATAGACATATACAGAAACTGCTATTATACAGATCACAAGACCATCAACAATGGGGTGTTTGTGGTGGTGGTTTAGGGATGATCTAGTGAGGCCTTGTGAAAGAGGTGGAATTCGAGCAGGGCATTGGAGAGTGGATTATATTTTCACAGACAGATTAAAGGAACATATTTCTGGTGGATGGGGACAATATAAACAAAGGCATGGAGGTGTTCTTAGAGGAAGGAGGAATCTGATATTGCTAGGATATAAGTCTGTGATGTGAGAATGGGGATATAGTGTGAGATGAGGTATTCATCTAAAGGTAGGCAAGGTCCAGATTGTATGGGGCTTTTAAAGCTAGTTTAAGGGTTTTCAGTGTTGTTCTGTATATGGGAGCTACTGAAGATTTTTGAGTTCATGAATGACATGACCAGATCTGTGCTGGCGATAACGGATGGCAGTGTATAGGATAGATTGGAGTTGGGGAGAGACTGAGGGTAGGGAATATTAATCAGTGGAAGTAGTAATGAGATTTTTAAACTAGGACAGAAGGGGTAAAAGGTGAAGACTGATGGGAGATACTTTGCAGACTTAAAATAGTTTGGCAACTGATTAGATGTTGGGGAGTAAGAGAAATTAGGAGCGTTGTGATAGGACTTAATTCAATATAACAGATATTTAATGCTTGTCTGCCAATAAAAGGGTCTATGCTAGCCACTGGACTAATATAAATAGATATTTGCAGCATAGGGAGATAGAAAGCTAAAATGACCCCCCCACACACCATAGTGTCTTGAACAAGAGCAAGCCACTCTAAAGATTTCTGGTTATGCTTGGCATGCTTAAAATATTTACTACTAATGGTGAATGCACTTACTACTAGCTAAAAAGTTTTTCAGTGCTTTTAAAATGGTGCTCGGGCCTGTAATTTTTGCTTTATCAATATTCATTTTAAATAGCAGCCCCCAGTGCAGAGGGCTGTGCTGAAAATAGTGACTGGTGCTTCTTTCTAGAATGTGGAAAAGAGAACAGGGACATCTGTATTTCTTATATACTTTCACCAGGTTTATTTGGACTAGAAAGTGGGGAGTGGCCAACAGGGCCCTGACCCCTCACCACCACTGGTGCCTTCCCAGTTTCTCCAAGACTATCTTCCTTTGAACCAGCCTGGTCTGGAAATATTCAGGTCAGTTCCTTCAGGGCAGGGCCTCTATATTTCCCTACCTTGATTATTTCATCGAGAGGTAATCATTACCTCACCATTCCGAAATAAGGCCTGACTTGGTGCCGTTGCTTTCTCAGGCCATATTGTTGTTTCAGTACCACCCCTCTCAGTCTCTCTCATGTATAATTTTGAGAGGGAAATATAAGATTATTTCCCTTCTTGTTATTTCTCTCTTGGTGGATGCTGTCATTATCTTTAGCAGCAGTTCTCAGGATCTGGTAAGTACTTCGAATCTTGAGGTCTTACATTTTAGTACTTTGTCAGAATTTGCTGTATAATATTTACACATTTATGATATTTCTAAAGATTATTTACTGTTCTTGATGATAGTAGTTTTTTTTTTCTTTGTCTATATTGTTTTCTTTTGTTTGTTTTTTAGGTGGGAAGGGAGTTGAATGGGAGAGAGATTTAGAGCTAAGCTTAAACTAGCTTTTGTAGATAATAGAGATGTTTTCTGAATTGCCCTGGAGGCAGTCTATGTAACTGATTTTGCTGCTGGATTTTAACTTGTATCTGTACATTTGAAGTAGGTCCTGCTGTGTGTGTGTGTGTGTGTGTGTGTGTGTGTGTGTGTGAGAGAGAGAGAGAGAGAGAGAGAGAGAGATTGAGAGGGAGAGTGTTTTGCTTATTCCTTGGTTCATTTCACCAAGTATTTGAGATGGTTTATAGGAAATAAAATCCAATAAAAATCATTTTGATATTCAGGATACAGGAAAACATAAAGTAGAAGGTATATGGAAAGGATGGAGGATGGAGTTGGAGGGCGAACTAGAACACAGGTAAGCAGGTTCTAGAGGTTTGCTACACATTTAAAATATAGTTGAATTGCAAATTTGGCCTCGGATTTCCTTGGGCTGGTAGTACTCAGTTCTGACTATAGATCAGATATACCTGGGAATTAAAAAAAAAATTTCCATGCTAGTGCCTAACACAGAGATTTATATTTAACTATCTGGTGGGTACCTGGGCATCATTTCCAAGATGATTATGATGTACAGCCAAGGATAAAGAGCCATAGCTCTAGGCCAAAGTAAAAAGAGAAATAGTCATATAGTTCTCGTTATTCAACAGGAAAAAAGCATATCAGTTCCTAAGCTAGCAATTAGCTCTAAAATATATTGTCTGTGAATTGTAATGATTTTCTGTGTGTTTTATTCTGTTGTTGTTCTAAGATATGACTGGGGCAAAGGAAGTATTTGAACTGTCTTGTATGCTCTTGCTGTGTAGTTTTGAGGAATTTGCTTTTCCATAAGAGAAAAAAAATATAGTGTGCCAGCTGATTTTTGATACAGTTTAGCCTTACAATTTGGAAGCTAAATAATCTGCATACCTTATTTCTAGCTAAGTAAGGGGATAGTGACTCCGTTTTGAATAAAATATCCTATCACATCTCTAACAAAAATTTCAAAGGCGACGAGTAATTATTCTTACTATAGGACCTGTCTGTCTCTCCTGTAAAGTGGTTGGGGACAGACTTTAAGAGGAAATATTAATTTTAACACCCAATGTCAATTTTTTTACCCAAAAAGGCATTGGACTCCATTCCATCTTAAATGTATCTCTTAATTTAAGGGAGAAATAAATGACATTTATTGAGCATGTATTATCTTTTCAGTTTTATTCACTCTTCAAAACAGTTTGGTGAGAAAAGGTGTATCTTTTTGATACATCTCATCTTTTTGACAGATGAGAAAGACATATAAATCAGTGGAAGGCACAGCTGGAATTTGAACGTAGATCGTTTTAAATTCATGCTTTTTCCTCTATACATTGTTGTCTCCCTTATAAGGACGATATTGAAGATAAGGAGAAGATACAGACAAGTTGTTGACAACCATATCAGATCAGTAAATCAGAGCTGCTGATTCAATAGCTATTTTTACTCAAAATGAAGGTCAATAAAATCCAACAAGATTTTATGTAGACATAGACAAGTTTATTCTAAATTTCATATGTAAAAGTACAGGACCTAGAATATCTATAACAATTTTGAGAAAGAAGACTAAAGTGCAAGAAATCACTCTATATGGGATGGTAATGCAGTAACAAGTAATTAAGGCAGTGTGGTATTGGAAGAATAGACACATAGATCAGTGGAACAGAATAGGGAACCCAGAAATAGATACACACAAATAGGCTCAACTGATTTCTGAGAAAAGTGCAGAAGCAGAGTAAAGGTCTTCAGTTTCCTCATATATAAAATAGAAATTAATGTGTTTATCTCTGATTATTTTGAGAATTAAATAAAATGTTCTTTATGTATAATATTTGACAAGAATAATAAATTTATTGTTTTCAACTCTTGTCTTAACTCTAAGATTTTGTTGTCCCAGACAAAGTACTTCTTTTAGCCAGATAAATAACTCAATGGACAATTTAAACTTATCTCACATTCCCCAAGGTTATATTTTAATGAAATTTCATGGACCTCATATCTCTAAGAAGTTACTACGGTGAGAAGAATTACTGCTAAAGAATGCTATGTGTGTACACATGTCATGTATATATGTGCATTCATCTGTACTACACACAATACGTGTATCCTTTGAAAGTAAAATTTCCAAAGCATATGTTGTAGTTCATATGAGACTGGCCAGATGGCCAGTGCCTTGGCATGGGGAACATTTTGGAGCTATTTAGAACCATTAAAGTCATTAGCTCTGATTTCAACCACACAGAGTAAACATATTCCTGCCTGAACAGTAACCAGGGAAGTTGCTTTACTGTCACTGGACCAAAGTTTTAAAATGTTCCACAGATACATTCTAATGTATATATAATATTGATATGCTTAGCTCAACTCATAGTAACCTATCATTTGCACAACTACCAGTCCTTTTAAAAGCATAATGATACTTAGATTGGTTTTAATTGGTTCTAAATATTATTTTGCATGCATTAATTAAGCAAATAATCATTAAATGCCTACCTGTGTAAGTTATTGTGTTAGTTACTAGATAGGATTCATTTGGTTATTGCTCCGGGTTTCTACTGTGATAACTGAAAACCAATTAACTGTATATCCATCCATTCTTCATAGTCACAAGGAAATGTCTGAAAGGACAGTATATTATGTCACAAAGACCAACACATTTAGGCTGACAGAAAGCTTTTTAAAATTTTAATTTTTCTGGGGTATTAATGTCTTAATTCCATACTCCTGTGAAATTACTCACAGGTTCACTGATAACTCCTTCCATCTCCTTTGCTTTTTAAAAATATTGATAGTTTTAAAAAAATATTAATAGATTTCCTCCTATTCAAATCAGCTATCAAGAGTGGAGCCTCAGTATGTATGGCAATTCTATTTGTCTTATTTTTGCTTTATGTACCTCCACTCCTGGCAGTGGATTATGGCAGTTGAGGAAGATTATTATTTGGGGGCATGTGTCCCTTTTGCTTTTATTTAGTGCTCTTCTACAGTCATTTTTGCTACATGGGAAAGGAAATATATTTTCCTAATGAATTGTCTTTGAATTTGGGTCTCTTAGTTATTGATATAGAAATAATGAAGAGTCTACATGTTGGTTTTCTGGGTTAGCAAGTTACCCTTCAAGTTGCTAGTGATGGTTGTGTTTGATTTTGTATATTTCACCTCCAAGTTTCTGAGGTGTATGCTAAAATATGGCAGAGAACATAAATGGCTATTGTAGTAGTAGTAGTAAAATTTTGAAATTAGGTTTATCCTCATTGTTTTCATAATGAGATTATTCAGAAGCTGGGTAGCAAGATAAATAATAGCTTATGTGACCAATTTTAACAGATACATGTAAGCAGTCGCTGGGAAACATGGGCTTGGCTAGATAACATAGGACTGACTTAGGCCCTTTTATTTAAACTTTTGGGCTCTGTGTTGCAGAGAGATTATTAAGAGGGCCATGGCATGACTCTTTTTCTAGAAATAACAACATCTCTGAAGATACAGAGTGATCCTGAATTAGGGTATTATTTTGCAGACTCATCCCAATTGAATAAATTTAGTAACTTTAGAGTCATTGTCTCTTTTTAATTTGAGAGAAACAGAAATGTCATCATTATTTCAGTTTTTACATTTTTAGATTCTTTGTTTTTAAAAAGCAGTGTACTTGACTCTATTTGTTTTAAATCCTTGTAACGTTTAGTATGGCACAGTGAAATACTGAAAATGATTTGACTGAATTATGCCAGTTCCAAAAAGTGAACTAAATATTCATTAGTCTCTTATTAGGGCTAACAACTTCTAAAAATCTAACATACTCTTCTTCCTGCCTTAAGGGAGGTGATTATCACAAGTTTCTGTCAATAAAGTTATTGGTTTCAAAAAGCATGGAAAATAAGAATCCACTCTGCTGGCCGTTTTTTATTTTTATTTTTTAATTTACAGGTTACAAGGGACATTGGAGTAAAAGTAAATTGAAAATACAGGTGGAGTGGTATGAAATTATGAATATAATCTGGATGAAGCAATATTTGTGTGTACTGCAGCAATTATAATCCCGTAGAGTAGATAATTTTAGTTTGTTATTTCTTTACTAGGCCAATTTGGTACTCTTTTGTGCATTTTTAAAAGTAAATGCTTCTAATTACTAAAAAATTATATAGTTTAGACCAAGGAGTGGTAAACTTTTTCTGTTAAGAGTCAGATAAATATTTTAGAGTTTGTTTGCCTTTTATAATCTCTATTGAATATGTTTTAAACAATCCTTTAAAAATATTTAAAAAAAGTAGCCTATGGGGTCCAGTTTAGGCAACTAGCTTTAAAATGTGGTTTGCAAAGTTAAGTTTGTACTTATCTGCTGACAAAATTTAGGGTTATGAACCTTACTGAAAAAAAATATGAACCTTTGAAATAACTCCCATGCAATATATGAATTATCAAGAATTTATCCTTTTTTCTGAAAAATATCTTACGAATGACCAAAGCTATGTGTTTTTAAAGTGATTTTGAAGAAGTTCAATTTCTGTTGGCTGTTAGAATTTAAAATTCAGTCAGAAATGATAAGCAAAATGACTACTGGAAATACTTCATGAAATTAAGTTTCAAAGTTGCTTTTAAATGTTTCAAGTAAGAAAATTAATAAAAACTAAGGAAAACCTATAGCAGCTACTTATTACTGAAGTTATTTTTACATTTAATTCTTTCAGATTGCAAATTCAGTCATTCCATTCCACAAATATTTTTCCAGGATCAATTATATTATAGATAATATGCTAGATGTTGGGGTTACAAAGAGTCATAAGACATGATCCTTTCCTCAGGGAACTTACAGTGTGATAGAGGAATGGGCAGACACCTAAGTAAGACAGTGTTTATGGATAGAGGTCTGCGTGTGGTAAGGTGGAAGGAAAAAGGGAAGGTGTGACATTGAGTCTTGATAAAGGTGAATTAATATTCAAAAGCACAGGTATTTTGGAGATTAATCCTTTGTCAGTTGCTTTGTTTGCAAATATTTTCTCCCATCTTTAGGGTTGTCTTTTTGTCTTATTTATGGTTTCCTTTGCTGTGCAAAAACTTTTAAATTTAATAGGTCCCATGTGTTTATTTTCATTTTAATTTTCATTACTCTAGGAGGAGGGTCAAAAAAGATCTTGCTGCAATTTATGTCAAAGAGTGTTGTGCCTATATTTTCCTCTAAGAGTTCTACAGTGTCTGGCCTTACATTTAGGTCTTTAATCCATTTTGACTTTATTTTATTTTATTTTTTTTATGATGTTATCTATAGGGTTTTTTTTGACATATTTATTGGAGTATAACTGCTTTACAACGGTGTGTTAGTTTCTGCTTTATAACAAAGTGAATCAGTTATACATATACATATGTTCCCATATCTCTTCCCTCTAGCATCACCCTCCCTCCTACCCTCCCTATCCCACCCCTCTAGATGGTCACAAAGCACGGAGCTGATCTCCCTGTGCTATGTGGCTGCTTCCCACTAGCTATCTATTTTACATTTGGTAGTGTATATACGTCCATGCCACTCGCTCACTTTGTCACATCTTACCCTTCGCCCTCCCCTTATCCTCAAGTCCATTCTCTAGTAAGTCTGTGTCTTTATTCCCATCTTACCCCTAGGTTCTTCATGACATTTTTTTTCCTCTTAGATTCCATATATATGTGTTAGCATATGGTATTTGTCTTTCACTTTCTGACTTCACTCTGTATGACAAACTCTAGGTCCATCCACCTCACTACAAATAACTCAATTTCGTTTCTTTTTATGGCTGAGGAATATTCCATTGTATATATGTGCCACATCTTATTTATCCATTCATACAGTGATGGACACTTAGGTTGCTTCCATCTCCTGGCTATTGTAAATAGAGCTGCAATACACATTTTGGTACATGACCCTTTTTGAATAATGTGCCCCTCCCTCCCCCTGGCCTGAGTGAGCCAGAGCCCCTGAATCAGCTGCTCCTTTAACCCTGTCCTATTTGAGCAAAGAACAGACGCCCTCCGGTGACCTACACGCAGAGGCAGGGCCAAATCCAAAGCTGAGCCCCGGGAGCTGAGCGAACAAAGAAGAAAATGGGAAATATCTCCCAGCAACCTCAGGAGCAGCAGATTAAATCTCCACAATCAACATGATGTAGCCTGCATCTGTGGAATACCTCAATAGACAATGAAACATCCCAAATTGAGGAGGTGGACTTTGAGAGCAAAATTTATTATTTTTCCCCTTTTCCTCTTTCTGTGAGTGTGTATGTGTATGCTTCTGTTTGAGATTTTGTCTGTATAGCTTTGCTTTCATCATTTGTCCTAGGGTTCTGTCTGTCCGATTGTTTTTTTTTTTTTTTTTTTCTTAAAAAATTTTTTTTTTTTTTATTTTTTATTTCAATAACTTTATTTTCTTTAATTTTATTTTATCCTATTTCTTTCTTTCTACTTTTTCTCCCTTTTATTCTGAGCCATGTGGATGAAAGGCTCTTGGTGCTCCAGGCAGGAGTCAGTGCTGTGCCTCTGAGGTGGGAGAGCCAACTTCAGGACACTGGTCCACAAGAGACCTCCCAGCTCCATGTAATATCAAATGGCGAAAATCTCCCAGATATCTCCATATCAACACCAGCATCCAGCTTCACTCACTGACCAGAAAGCTACAGTGCTGGACACCCTGTGCCAAACAACTAGCAAGACAGGAACACAACCACACCCATTAGCAGAGAGGCTACCTAAAATCATAATAAGGCCACAGATACCCCAAAACACACCAGCAGACGTGGACCTGCCCACCAGAAAGACAAGATCCAGCCTCATCCACCAGAACACAGGCACTAGTCCCCTCCACCAGGAAGCCTACACAACCCACTGAACCAACCTCAACCACTGGGGAAAGACACCAAAAACAATGGGAACTACGAACCTGCAGCCTTCAAATAGGAGACCCCAAACACAGTAAGATAAGCAAAATGAGAAAACAGAGAAACACAGAGCAGATGAAGGAGCAAAGTAAAAACCCACCAGACCTAACAAATGAAGAGGAAATAGGCAGTTTACCTGAAAAATAATTCAGAATAATGATAGTAAAAATGGTCCAAAATCTTGGAAATAGAATAGACAAAATTCAAGAAACATTTAACAAGGACCTAGAAGAACTAAAGAGGAAACAAGCAATGGTGAACAATGCAATAAATGAAGTTAAAAATACTCTAGAAGGGATCATTAGCAGAATTACTGAGGAAGAAGAATGGATAAGTGACCTGGAAAATAAAATAGTGGAAATAACTACTGCAGAGAAGAAGAAAGAAAAAAGAATGAAAAGAACTGAGGACAGTCTCAGAGACCTCTGGCACAACATTAAATGTACCAACATTCGAATTATAGGGGTTCCAGAAGATGAAGAGAAAAAGAAAGGGAATGAGAAAATATTTGAAGAGATTATAGTTGAAAACTTCCCTAATATGGGAAACGAAATAGTTAATCAAGTCCAGGAAGCACAGAGAACAGTATAAATCCAAGGAGAAACATGCCAAGACACATATTAATCAAACTGTCAAAAATTAAATACAAAGAAAGCATATTAAAAGCAGCAAGGGAAAAACAACAAATAACACACAAGGGAATCCCATAAGGTTAACAGATGATCTTTCAGCAGAAACTCTGCAAGCCAGAAGGGACTGGCAGGACATATTTAACATGATGAAAGAGAAAAACCTACAACCAGGATTACTCTACACAGCAAGGATCTCATTCAGATTTGATGGAGAAATGAAAATCTTTACAGAAAAGCAAAAGTTGAGAGAGTTCAGCACCACCAAATCAGCTTTACAACAAATGCTAAAGGAACTTCTCTAGGAAAGAAACACAAGAGAAGGAAAAGACCTACAATAACAAACCCAAAACAATTTAAAAAATGGAATAGGAACGTTTTGAGTTTATTTTTGTGTATGGTGTTAGGGAGTGTGCCAATTTCATTCTTCTACATTTAGCTGTCCAGTTTTCTCAGCACCACGTAATGAATAGGCTGTCTTTTCTCCATTGTATTGGGTTGGCCAAAAGTTTCGTTCAGTTTTTTTCTGTAAGATGGCTCTAGTAGTGCTTAGTTGTCATTAACTTCATTCAAAACAGTTTTGTTAGATTGCATTGTGACAGCTGTCATAGCGTGCATTTAAAAAAAACTTATCAAAATTGGTGAATTTTTGTGTAACCATTTTAATATTGCAGATGAAAGGAAAAAAGCAACATTTTCGGTGTATTATGCTTTATTATTTCAAGAAAGGTAAAAGCGCAACTGAAATGCAAAAACAGATTTGTGCTGTGATTGATCAAACATGTTGAAACTGGTTTGTGAAGTTTTGTGCTGGAGATTTCTTGCTGGACGATGCTCCACAGTCTGGTAGATCAGTTGAAGTTGATAGCGATCAAATCGAGACATTAATTGAGAACAATCAATGTTATGCCACACGGGATATATGCGACATACTCAAAATATCCAAATCAAGTGATGAAAATCATTCGCACCAGCTTGGTTATGTGAATCACTTTAATGTTTGGGTTCCACGTATGTTAAGCAAAAAAAACCTTCTTGACCGTATTTCTGCATGTGATTCCCTACTGAAATGTAACAAGAATGTTCTGTCTTTAAAACAAATTGTGATGGGCCATGAAAAGTGGATACTGTACAATAATGTGGAATGGAAGAGATTGTGGGGCAAGTGAAATGCACCACCACCAACCACACTAAAGGCCAGTCTTCATCAAAAGAAGGTGATGTTGTGTATATGTTGGGATTGGAAGGGAGTCTTCTGATATGAGCTCCTTCCAGAAAACCAAATCATTAATTCCAACAAATGCTGCTCCCAAGTAGACCAACTGAAAGCAGCACCCGACAAAAAGCGTCCAGAATTAGTCAACAGAAAATGCATAATCTTCCATCAGAATAATGCAAGACTGCATGTTTCTTTGATGACCAGGGAAAATCTGTTACAGCCTGGCTGGGAAGTTCTGATTCATCTGTCATATTCATCAGATATTGCACCTTCAGATTTCCATTTATTTCAGTCTTTACAAAATCCTCTTAATGGAAAAAATTTCAATTCCCTGGAAGACTGTAAAAGGCATCTGGAAGAGTTATTTGCTCAAAAAGATAAAAGGTTTTGGGAAGATGGAATTATGAAATTGCCTGAAAAATGGAAGAAGGTAGTGGAAGAAAATGATGAATATGTTGTCCAATAAAGTTCTTGGTGAAAATGAAAAATGTGTCTTTTATTTTTACTTTAAAACTGAAGTAACTTTTTGGCCAACCCAATATATTTTTGCCTCCTTTGTCATAGATAAGGGGACCATAGGTGTGTGGATTTATCTCTGTCCTTTCTATCCTGTTCCATTGATCTATATTTCTGTTTTTGTGCTGGTACCATGCTGTCTTGATTACTGTAGGTTTGTAGTATAGTCTGAAGTCAGGGAGCCTGATTCCTCCAGCTCCATTTTTCTTTCTCAAGATTGCTTTGGCTCTTCGGGGTCTTTTGTGTTTCCATACAAATGGTAAATTTTTTTTCTAGTTCTGTGAAAAATACCATTGGTAATTTGATAGGGATTGCTTTGAATCTCCAAAATATACAAGCAGCTCATGCAGCTCAATAACAAAAAAACAAACAACTCAATCAAAAAATGGTAGAAGACCCAAATAGACATTTCTCCAAAGACGACATATAGATGGCCAACAAACATATGAAAAGATGCTGAACATCACTAATGATTAGAGAAATGAAAATCAAAACTACCGTGAGGTATCACCTCACACTGGTCAGAATGGCCATCATCAAAATCTACAAACAGTAAATGCTGGAGAGGGTGTGGAGAAAAGGTAACCCTCTTAAACTGTTTGTGGGAATGTAAATTGATACAGCCACTATGGAAAACAGTATGGAGGTTCCTTAAAATACTAAAAATAAAACTACTGTATGACCCAGCAGTCCCACTACTGGGCCTATACCCTGAGAAAATCATAATTCAAAAAGAGTCATGGGCTTCCCTGGTGGCACAGTGCTTGAGAGTCCGCCTGCCGATGCAGGAGACG
The DNA here is from genome assembly GCF_000442215.2 of Lipotes vexillifer. NCBI lineage: Eukaryota > Metazoa > Chordata > Mammalia > Artiodactyla > Lipotidae > Lipotes > Lipotes vexillifer. The sequence continues at coordinate 679,355 of NW_006783290.1, forward strand.
CGGGTTCGTGCCCCATTTCGGGAAGATCCCACATGCCGCGGAGCGGCTGGGCCCGTGAGCCATGGCCACTGAGCCTGCGCGTCCGGAGCCTGTGCTCCGCAAATG
>NW_006783290.1:679469-697790 GCF_000442215.2 Lipotes vexillifer
AAAAAAAAAAAAAAAAGAGTCATGTACCACAATGTTCCTTGAAGCTCTACTTACAATAGCCAGGACATGGAAGCAACCTAAGTGTCCATTGATAGATGAGTGGATAAAGAAGTTGTGGCACATATATACAATGGAATATTACTCAGCCATAAAAAGAAATGAAATTGAGTTATTTGTAGTGAGGTGGATGGACCTAGGGACTGTCATACAGAGTGAAGTAAGTCAGAAAGAGAAGAAACAAATACTGTATGCTAACACATATATAAAAAAGTGATTCTGAAGAACCTAGGGACAGGACAGGAATAAAGACAGATGTAGAGAATGGACTTGACATGGGGAGGGGGAAGGGTAAGCTGGGATGAAGTGAGAGAGTGGCATGGACATATGTACACTACCAAATGTAAAATAGATAGATAGTGAGAAGCAGCTGCATAGCACAGGGAGATCAGCTCGGTTCTTTGTGTCTACCTAGAGGGGTGGGATAAGAAGTGTGGGAGGGAGACGCAAGAGGGAGGAGATATAGGGATATATGTATATGTATAGCTGATTCACTTTGTTATACAGCAGAAACTAACACACCATTGTAAAGCAATTATACTCTAATAAAGATGTTAAAAAAAAGACACATGCACCCCAATGTTCATAGCAGCACTATTTACAATAGCCAGGATATGGAAGCAACCTAAATGTCCATCAACAGAGGAATGGATAAATAATATGTGGTACATATACAGAATGGAATATTACTCAGCCATTAAAAGGAGCAAAATTGGGTCATTTGTAGAGATGTGGATGGACCTAGAGACTGTCATACAGAGTGAAGTAAGTCAGAAAGAGAAAACAAAAAACAAATATTGTATCTTAACGCGTATATGTGGAATCTAGAAAAATGGTAAAGATAACCTTATTTGCCAGGCAGAAATAGGGACCCAGAGGGTAAATGTATGGATAGCAAGGGGGAAAGGGATGGAGTGGGAAGAATTGGGATATTGGGATTGACACATATACACTATTGATACTATATATAAAATAGACAACTGAAGGGAACATACTGTATAGCACAGGGAACTGTACTTAATTCACTGTTGTGTCCTAAATGGGAGGGAAATCCAGAAAGGCGGGGATATATGTATATGTATGGCTGATTCATTTTGCTGTGCAGTAGAAATTAACACAACATTGTAAAGCAACTATACTCCAATAAAAATTAATTTAAAAAATAACGTTATTGTCAACAATACAAAAGAAAAAAGCACAGGTAACCTGAAATGGTAAATACTTCAATGATCATTCATATTTAAATTTGGACTCTGTTTTTATGCTTTGATTTGAACATGGATGTGTTTTATCAGCTATTTTACTTTATAGCAGGGTCTCATATTTGTTTTTAAATACCTGACTAACGGAGTAGCTCAGAGGTGGTTCTCTCTTTCCCAACCCAAGACTCTCTTTTAAAAAGGTAACTCTTTCAGGGGAATTCCTGTGCTGTCCAGTGTGTGACCTACTAGCACGTGGACTTGAGGATATGGGGAGGGGGAAGGGTAAGCTGTGTCAAAATGAGAGAGTGGCATGGGCATATATATACTACCAAACGTAAAATAGATAGCTAGTGGGAAGCAGCCGCATAGCACAGGGAGATCACCTAGGTGGTTTGTGACCACCTAGAGGGGTGGGAGAGGGAGGGTGGGAGGGAGACGCAAGAGGGAGGGGGTATGGGGATATATGTATACTTATAGCTGATTCACTTTCTTGTACAGCAGAAACTAACACACCATTGTAAAGCAATTATACTCCAATAAAGATGTTAAAAAAAATAAATAAAGACTCCACTCTTCCTATTCCTGGTCAGGGAACTAAGATCTCACAAGCCGTGTGGTGCAGGCAAAAAACCCTCCAAAATAATAACTCTTTTAGATCGATTTGAAACACAATTGCCCTTTCTTAAATCTTCCCTGAAGCAGTGACAGTGGTTAGGTGGGTATGTTTGAAAGGACTAACCTATTGGGGTAAAAACAACAGAAATATTGTATAATTAGAAAACCATAAAGATCAAAGCAAGTCATTTAAATGAATATTGCATGTGCTATCAAATTATCTATAAGTAGTCTTTTGACTGTAGAATTCAATCTGAAATATTAAAAATATAAAAAGTCTACTGGGAAAATGGCCATAACTATTAATAAACCTTTGAAAATATTTAGTAGTTTAAAACTCAGGATACAAATTAAGCCTTCTATGTGGAAAGCAAAACAAAAAGACTTATTTTTGGAAATGCCCAACTAAAAGACTGTTAGTGAAATTGATAAAGTGTGTTATAGTAAAAATATGCAAAGATATTTTTCACTTCTCTCCAATTTGTGATTCTTAAAGTAAGGCATCTATGCATGAATGTTTGTACCTTTATGGGTTGATTTGGAAGATTGTTTTCAAGTTGACCAAAAATGATTCTATCATTATTTAAGAGTAATGTTCCCACGATAGAATGTCAAAACTAAATCTATTAAATCAGTAGCATATGATGATGTAGCAGTAAGTTTTGACTCACAGATATATTATTTTGCACACAGGTAGCATTATGCACCTTTGGTGAATTATTAACTAAAATGTTTCATATACTTTTTCCTGTATTTTCTTTTTGGCAAGAAAACATTCACACATCAGGTATTTATTGAACACATGTCAGACACTGTGCCAGCTGCTTTAAGAACATTATATTAATCCTGAAAACAAAATGGGGGTTATCATGATAATATGTTTTGTTGTTGCACAGTGAGGTAAATGTGGGTGTTTGGAAGCTGGATCTGACGTTTCCAGGTAACCTCAGGATTCCCTTGGAACAAATGTTCCTAAGGAACTGTTCGGCATTTGGTCTAGTTCTGTTGACCAAACAGGGAAAGGGAACTGTGGATTTGAGTAGATGGACACAATATGCTAGGAGAATAGATGAATTCTAAACAAGACATGGTGGGGGGATACCAGTAAGATCTGAGGTAGCCAAAGTAAGGAGATCTCAGTATTCAGTGAGTAGTCTGGGGCACTGATGATATATCCAACAGTCTGCTTGATTTCCTGCAGTGGCTAGACTTTGGTAAATGTGGACTAAGGGATTATTTTCCCAGGCATAAGGGGTATGTATGGATATTAAGAGAGACATTATAACAACATAACTCTAGTGAAAGAACTATCCCAAGAAAAGTCAGCCATTTTAATATAAAGGGGAGTAAGGGTGGCTCATTGGCCTTGGTTATTGAAAGAATCCCAAGCTGAACAGATTAATCAGATGGCCAAGAATTGGGGCCAGAGGCTTATTCCCAGCAGAGTTAAAGCAAGATCTATGGTTTTCATAGAATTACCACCAACAGAGGATACCCACTGTATGTAGTAGGGCACAGAGCATTAAGAAACCTGTAGTCACAAAGAAGAGTCCCAAAAGTTCAGTTCTCCAGTCCTTCAAAATTAGGGGACCAAAGGGCCAGGGTCACTTTTTCTGAATTTTCATTCTAGGTGTAAACCCATTCATGAAAATTTTCACTCTTTGAAAATGTGTCTAATATAAGAAGGAGTATAAGGAGAGTGGTAGGTTGATGCATCACCAGATATTACATAATGAAGGAGATATCACAACTCTATGGTGACCACAATTAGAACAAGGGTAATGAGAGAAATTTCATTGCTGGGGATCATGGAGAGTACTGGCCTGGTCCAGAGTCTTGGAAGAGCCATCTATATCAGGTGTCATCTGTTTCACTTCTGGGTCAATTTCAGCTTTAGGTCTCCAACTGTTTCAGAGGCCCACTCAGGTGGAAACACCTTTTTAAAATGTGAAAAATGAATCCAAGAATCAGTGCTTTTAAGTTTAGCAGCACAGGGGTTGGTTAAAAGTATTATGATAGGGTCCCTTCCATCTGGGCTGTAAGGAGTCCTTTAAAAGATGTCTTTTCCAATAAACATAGTCCCCTGGTTGTAAATTGTGGTGATCTATACCTTTGTCCCCTGGGAGCACAGTGTGAAAAGATTTTTCAAACAGGTGCTCATTTTTCTTTAGAGCTGTAATGAGACTTTAACAATAATGTAAAAGGTCTCCCTTGACTAGAAGTGGTTCATACAGTACTGAGTCATGAATCATGGGCCTTCCAGTGATTATTTCAAATGGTGACAGTTTCTGTTTTCCAAAGGGTATAGATCTTCAGTTTAATAGAACTATGGGTAGCAATTTAAGCCAACGAAGGCTGAAGGCCTTAGAGAGTTTTGCCAATTGAGTTTTTATTATGCCATTGGTCTTTCTACTAGACCAGAAGATTGAAGATGATAGGCACAGTGGAAATGTAATACAGGCCAGATCACAAACAGCATTTAGAATTTGTCCAGTGAAGTGGGTACCTTTATCTTTATGTAATTCCAAGGGCATTCCCCAAGTAGGAATAGTCCTTTCCAACAGTATTTTGTCTACTGCAAGGGCAGTTGCTCGTTTGTAAGGAAATGCTTCTAACCAATGGGAATACATGCAGACCATCACCAGAACATATCTGTATCCTTGAGAGTCAGGCAGCTGGATAGAATCCAGTTGCCAGACAGCAAAGGAACAAGGAGGCAAAGGAAAGTGGCCTTGAGAAGTATGAGTAGGTTTTACTTAGGACAGATCTGACACCTCTGACATATTTTGGTTGCTACTGTGGGAAAAGGTTTCAAAAAATATTGTTTTCCCCAGGCTTTCATTTTATCAGTTCCCCAATGAGTCATTTCATATGTTAATCTTAACATGGTTTCTTGAGTGACTTCAGAAAGAGCAGGGCAACCATTTGGCCCATACCAAAGCCCAGTATGTTGATCAAATGTGCATCCTTCAGAAACCCACCTCTGTTCCTTAGCTGTAGCATGCAATTGCCCATCTCTGATAATACCCTTTCAATCTTGGTGTCCTTCTAAGTAGTAGGTAACACGGTGTAAATAGCATGACCAACAGGAGGAGGTTCCTTTATGGAGCCTGAATCTTGTAATGCTGCCACCTTAGTGGCTCTATCTGCTCATTAGTCCCCTTTCCTTCCTCAGTGTTGTCTTTGGGACATGCTAGGACCATTATTATTGTCAGTTGTTGTGAGCAAGATTGCATCCTGTAAGGCCTTAATAAAGGGGCCACTTTAAATTTCATTCCCCCCTGAGGTCAGGAGACCTCTGTGTTTCCAAAGCATTCCAAAGTCATGAGCTACTCCAAAAGCATACCTGCTATCTGTGTAAATGTTAGCGTGTTTGCCAGAGCCCAGAGTGCAGGCATGAGTGAGTGCTTATAGTTCAGGTTGTTGGGCTGAAGAAGTAAATGGCCAAGCATTGGATTCTATTAAAGTGAAGGGAATAGTGATAGCATACCCAGTTTTCAGATGCCCATCATCATTTCGTAAGTAGGGGTCATTGGAAAACTAAGAAGCATCGGAATTGTCTAAAGGTGTTTCTTGTAAATCTGGATGTGGACTAGTCAAAAGATCAGTTGTGGTTATGCAGTCATGTGGGGTCTCATCTGTTGGTGATGGTAAGAGAATAGCAGTATTTAGGGAGTTACAGTGAGACAAAGTGACATTTGGAGAGGAAAGCAATAAGATTTCATAAGATGTAAGTCAGCTAGCAGATTGTGTTGTGTATAGTGTGAGTTCCGGAGTGCCTCAACAGAGTGAGAGACAAACACTTGTAAAGAAGACCCTATAACTCTCTGTTCTGTAGTCTGCAGAAGGGCAGCAGTGGCTGCTGTTGCTCAGAGGCAAGGCGGAAGTCCTTGAGTTAAAGGTTCCAACTGTTGGCTATAATAGCCGATAGGCATGCTTTTGTCTCCGTGTAGCTGAACGAGCACTCCAAGGGTATTTCTTCATAGTAGAAAGGGAAGAGAATAACTTCATAGTAGAAAGGGAAGAGAATAATTAGGATTTCCTAAAGCAGGGGCTGTGGCCAACTGAGTTTTTAAAGTTTTAAAAGCTGACTCAGCCTCATGATTCTAAACAAGAGGATTGTGTCTCTTGTCCTTTAAAAGGGAATAAAATGTTTTTGCATAAAAGGAGAAATTGGGAACCCAACTCCTACAATAGCCTGCTAGCCCAGAAAAGCCTCTCAACTGGCATTTGGTGACAGGAAGGGGAAACTGCGATATGCCTTGAATGTGTGTAGTATCCAGCATTAGCCCTTGAGGGGTAAACAAATGACTCAAGCATCCTACCTTGGTTTTGTTGACTTAAAGAAAAACACACAACATAAGAGTTGTGAGTTGAAGTTTTATTCAGGGACCTTAATGAACACCTTTTTATATGCCCAGGAGACAGCCTCTCCATAGCTCTGAGGGAACTGCTCCACGGAGGTAGGGGAGAAGCCAGTATATATATGATTTTTTAGCTGGAGAATACATGCAGGCAAGCATAATGTATCTTCCTAAAAGAATACTGCTAGTCACGAAGAACAGATATGTCAAGTTATGATTTCAGTGCTTTTCTATGTATGGGAAGATGCAAGAATCTGGGTTCATTAAAATTCTTCCTGAGATATATATCTAACTATTTAAGGGGTCTGCTTGTCCAAAGCACAGAGCATCCTGTTATTGTCTTAACTTCCTCTCAGACCGTGCTGTTGGTCAGTGACTGCAGTGGGTTGTGATTTAATCCTTGTAGAACTGGGTGGTGAGCAGAAACACTCTTTGCTCTTCTTTGTTTATATCTTGAACAAATTGTAACTTAGCCCTTGAGACCTTATGTTCTTTATGTGCTAGCTGAGTGAGGAGCTGTAGGCTATCCTTGAGGCTTGCTTTCTCAATGGGGGGAGCATAACAAAAGGTCATCACCATATTGGAGTAAAGTGGAGCCTTGGGAAAAATATAAATTGGCCAAGTCTTGTCTCACATATGTGAAAACTAAGCTTAGGGCTTTCTGTGTAGCTCTGAGGCATAACCGTCCAAGTAAACTGATGTCCTTCCCACATAAAGGCAAACAGGTACTGACTATCTGGGTGAAAAGGAATGCTGAAGAAAGCACTACATAAATCACTGACTGTAAAGAACTGTGTGTTTAGAGGGATTAACTTGAGAATGGTATGAGGGTTGGGGACCACCTGGTGACACGGTATGACTGTATTGTTTATAGCTTGAAGATCTTGAACAAAATGCCAACCTTGACCATGAGGCTTGCATACGGGAAGAATTGGTGTGTTGCAGGTACTGGGGCATGGACTCATTAGGCCCTTCTGGAGGTGTGCCTCTACAGTGAGATAAATTCCTTCCAGGACCTCAAGCCTGAGAGGGTATCATCTGAGGTGAGGCAAAGGTTTATTAGGGTCTACCTGGATCTTAATTGGTGGTGCTGAATGAATGCATCCTATGTTATTTAAAGAGGTGGACCATAGATAGGAAGAATAGAATTTAGCAAATCCTTGTGATTGGGAGTTGACAAGACAGGAGCAAGGAGGGGATCTCAATATTAGGACTAGAGTTAGAAGTAGATCTTGAGGAGTCAAGGATTTGTAAGTGTATTTCCCCTTTGGGGGAAGAGGAAATATTAGGTTGTAATTTTTCCAGGAGGTCTCAGCCCAAAAGGTGTACATGAGCAGAAGGAGCAAGAAGGAACTGGTAAGTTGCCTAAAGAGAGCTTATCTTGAAAGACAAGGGGGCCACCATTTTTACTTTTTCTGTATGCTGAAGAAGGGGGGCCTTGAGGCTGGTGGGGTTCAAGACAGACAAAGTTGCTCCTGTGTCCATAAGAACAGTAATAGCCGTGGCTCCTATAAAAAACTCCAGTTCTCCCAATGGGAGTACTGGGAAGACCCCGACACTTTCCTCAGAGCATCCCTCTTCATGAGTGTAAAAAAAGGAGGCATTTCTCAAATATCTCAGAAAGTTCATGAAAAAAGTCAGAGCAAGGGGTCTCGGGCTGCTAATAGGACCTTCTTTTTAACTTTAGGCAATTCTTCCAGTGGCCAGTCTACTTACAATAGTGGTGGGCACTTGGCTCCTGGAAGGGGCCCTTATGGGAACTCTGGTCTTTTCATTGAGGTGGCCACTGAGCAGCAGCAGCCAGTTGATGCAGTTGCAAATTCATGATTTTAGTGGTCTTACAATTTTTTGTACATTTGATTGTTAGATAGCTGATTAGCCAAATTGACTAGATCAGGAGAGACCACTATTTCCCAATTTGATTGTACCTATTTCATCAGTTCCTCATCTAGTCCTCATCAAAGACTGAATTAAAGAGGGTTGAATATTGTTTACCCCAGCATGTAGTCTGGAGTTTTCCCAGAATACTAATTTTAGGTATGAATGATAATCATGGACAGTTTTATCAGGTCTTTGTGTAGTAGACTGAATTTTCCCCAGTCAGTGGGGCGCGGAAAAGCCTAAGGAATTGCCTCATGAAGGGCTTGAGCCACCTGAGAAGCTGGTGCCATCACACTGATGTCCTTTCTGTGGATATCATCTAAAGGGTGAAGCCAGCTGGCAGTAGTTTGCAGTGTCTGGCTTGATTTTCTCCAACTAAGATTCCTTTTAGTTGATACAAGTCAGAGAAGCTTGGATCATAGGTTTATATCACAAGGTTAAATTCTTATGCAAAGCGGAGAAGGTCCTCAGTGTCCTTGGGAAATTCCTTGGCTATGACCCGTAATTCTGCAGGGGATGAAGGCCTGTAGTCTACCAGATGGCAAACGCCATCAGTGTTGAAAGTAGTGACAAAGGGAAAGGTTTTTATTGGAGGGCTAGGAGGTGGGGGTAAAGATTTTGGAGGAGGAATAGGAGAAACAGAAAGATAGAATGGCAGCTCAGCAAGTTTAGGATACGTAAGAGCCAAAGGAGAAAGAGGGGAGGAAGAGGGCTCTTGAGCCTTTTCTGGAGTATTTAGATGAGAACATAGATCTTTATTTGCAGCAGTGAGTTTGGAAACAGTATCCTAAAGTGAAGCCGTTTTAGATTTGCAAACCTTTTGGGTTTCATGAGCTCACTGGGAGGCTTCAATGTACTAATTGAAATAGGCTTCCCATTCTATTTGTTTAGTTTTAAACCCTTTAGCTTCTAATTGTGCACATAAAAAGACCAATTTTGAAATTTCAGAAGTTCCCCATTGTAGCTAGATGTTATCTCTGGTATACCATTGCCATTTATCTAGCTAAGCACAAGAGGCAGCAAGGTACTTTTTGTACAGGTACCCAGCTGGAGTCCCAGATGGGCAAGAATCCTCCCCCAAAACAGTCTTAGACTCTGAACATCCCATTATAGTGCACTCACCAAAAGGGAGCAAGCCCTTAAGCAATTGACCAAACAAAAGACACCCACAATATGGGCCTGACTCTTAACCTAGGAGGGGGGTTTGAGGCTGAGAGGACTTATTACCCAGACCCAATGCCACTGGGGAGGCAACAGAGCACAAGGGGCTCATGCAAGTATCCTGCTCGAATCCACGGCAGCTTTGGAGATGGGAGGAAGACTGCTTTGGATCCCAATTCTGACAGCAAAAATGTCAACCAAAAGGACCATGAACTGTAAAGAGGCAGAAAGACAGTTTATTTGGGGTCTTAGAATTGCAATTCGGGGATCACAGATTCTGGAGGAACCCAGAATAGTATCCCACTGGAAGAAAATAACAGGTTTTTTAATAGGAAAAAGAGGGCAGTTAACATAGGCTTTCATAAGTTGTTTACCAAGAATTTGGATTGGAGGGTAAAATTGTTCTTTACATGCAATTGGGTTTTGAAATGTATCTCATTCACTACTAGGGAAAGGTTTGTTTTCTTTAGTCCAGAACAAATCCAGTTCTCAGCATTATTCTTTGCTTTTAGCAACACAGGAACTATTCAGCAGTTTTAACTTAGAGCGATCAGCAAAAGTCCAGCATGAACAGCAAACATGGAGGTCCTCAAGTCACATGTCATTCATTCCTGACAGTTCTTTTCACAACTCATACCAACTTTCCCAAAGTAACCTGGATGATATTTGTAAAAGTTGATCCTGTGTTGATGCATGCCACCAGCATTACCCTGGCCTCCCGGGTACTTCTCGTGTTTGCCAGTGCAGTCATGGCTATGGCTCACGTGGCCCTTAAGTGTTTGGGTCTTCCTTAGTCTGGATGGCATGTCGGCAGCCAAGATCTGTGATCAGTGATCTCTGATGTTACTGCTACAATTCACTGAAAGCTCAGATGATGGTTAGAAGTTTTTAGCAATAAACTATTTTTAAATTAAGGTATGTACATTGTTTTTTAAGACACAATGCTATTGCACACTTAATAGACTACAGTATAGTGTAAACATAACTTTTATATGCATTGGGAAACCAAAACATTTGTGTGACTTGCTTTATTGCAATAATCTCTTTATTGTGGTGGTCTGGAACTGAACCTGCAATATTTCTGAAGTATGCCTATATACAGACAAAGACCTTTGTTTTAGGCAGATGTGGACCCACCTCCAAATTTAGATCTGATTTGCTGTAGCTATTTAAATGAAGTGAAAATAATTGAAGAACTCTTGTTTCTAAATCTTTCAGCAGCTAACCTGTAAACATGAAGCTCATTTGAGAGAGAACATTTTATTTATATGTGAACTTCTTAAACATTTTTAACATTAGGTACATTAGGTACTATATAAATATAGAACTTTTGTCTACTGGGTGGAATTTGGGGATCCTGGAGACTACTTGAAAGTTTATAATACTATCAAATTTGTTGTGGATACTGGTGTCCTAGGTATGTCTTGTTAATGATTTACATCACCCATACTTCTCACTTACCTTGTTCCTTGTTATTCCTTGCTTGTTTATCTCTCTACTTCTTTCTTCAGTATATCTGGCAACACCAAGTCATGAGCTTCTTGAGTTTGACACTGAGAAACAGATGTATGCTTAATAGTGTTAGCATGGCCAGATTGCAGCCTTTTTACAAAACTCTGTGCACTTATGTGTTCATTTCCCACACCACCTCCAATTCTAAGGATCTGAAGGGAAAATATTTTTTCTCAGTTTAATTTTCCATGATGAGCTGCTTTTGTCATTAGCAGTAAGAAAATGGTAGTTTTGGGGTGACCTATATGGTTTTCTGAGATCAGGTGAGTACTTTGACTCAGTTTAGTATTTCTATTTGTCCAGAATCTTTTAAAGTGATCTATTTAATTATTTTCTGAAAGGATGAAAATAATTTAAAAGAATTCTTCACTAGGCTCTGATATAAGAGGGTGTTCACTTGGGTTTGAGTATTTGAGTAAATTTTTACTGTCTTTATAATTGTTGATACGTTTTTCAGAATCTTATGTAGGAAATTTTTTCTTCCCTATTTGGCACTTAACTGGGGGAAACAGCCTATCTGCTTGTTTTTTCAAATTATAAATTTTATTTTTGAAATAAAGGTTTATCATCCCAGAGAATTCTGAAAATGTTTTTGTTTTCGTGCAGGTAAAAATGACTTAATTTATAGTAAATATCACTGAATACTGAGGTCCTTTATAGGAATGAATATTCTTATGCTTCATGCTAAATTAATCATAAGATGGTATGAATTGGAAGTAACCAGTAACTGAGGTAACAGAGGAAAGCAGTATTACCTTTTTCTACAGGTAGTCCTGAGAGCGATTTTGTAGTAAAATTTCAATTATCAGTATTCTGTCTTAATACTGGTTTGTGGACTCTCTTGCTGAATGTGCCTTTTCCTATATGCTAGTGATGAATTCATTACCGTGTTTTTTTTCATCCCCCATAGTCTATATGTGCTTTTGAGTTAAGATGATAAATAGTGGTGCTGTTTATTGAAATCGGGAACCCTGGAGGAAAGCAGATTTATGTGTGTGGCAGGGGGAGATCACTAATTTGATTTTGTATTGGTTATTTTTGAGACATGTGAGATGAGGAAGTGGAAATGTCAAATAGGCAGTTCGTTATATGGATCAGGAGCTCAGAATAGTAGTGTCTGAGTAAATGTTAGTCATGTCAGTAAATTAGCTATCTGGGGAAAGAATGAGGAGCGAGATGAGAAGGTGAGCTAAGTCCATTTCCTGAGGATCTACAATGTTTCAAGGATACTGAAAAGAGCAAAGAAATTGGAATAAAAGAAAATTAAAGTATGGTATCACAAAAACGCAAATAGAAGACAGTGGTTGGTCAACTGTGACATGCTACAGCAAGGTCAAGTAAGATAAGGACATAATTGGTGATGAACCATCATTTATTTGGTTCTTGTTGAGATTTTAGAAGAAAGATGCTAGTCAAGCAAATAATGCAGGGTAAATTACTATTTAATAAGTTAATTTTAAAATTTACCTACAGTAAAATTCACTCTTTTTCATGTAAGGCTCTGAGCTTGGACAAATACGTAGAGTTGTGTAACCACCACCACAATCAAGGTATAGATTAGTCCCATCATTCCCCCCCCGCCACCCCCGTGATTCCCATTGGTGCCTACCCCTGGGCCTAACCTCTGACAACTGCTAATCCACTCTCCATGCCTTATAGTTTTACCTTTTCAAGAATGTCCTATAAATGGAATCATACAGTATGTAGCCTTTTGAGGCTGTTTTTTCCCATTTACTATATAATGTATTTGAGATTCACCCATGTTGTTGAATATACCAATAGATAATTCCTTTTCACTGCTGGATAGTGTTCCCCCTTCCTCTCTGCCCTTCCCCTGGAAACCAGTGATATGAATTCTTTCTTTTGGGTTTGGATTCTTTGTCAGCACAATGCATTTAAAATTTATCCATGTTGTTACAAGTATCAATAGTCTTTTCCTTTTTATTGAATAGTATTCTATTCTTTCTCCACGTTGAAGGACATCTGGAATGTTTCCAAAAAAGTTATGAACAAAGCTGCTATACACATTCATGTATAGAGATTTTTATGTTAATGTAAGTTTCCATTTATCTCAGGTAAATATTCTCCTACTGGTTTCTGACCTCCATGATTTCTCATAAGAAGTCTGCAGTTATTTAAGTTGATGTCTATGTAATATGTTTTTCTCTCATTACTTTCAAAACTTCTTCCTTTTTTCTTTTGATTTAGAGTAGTTTAATTCAGGTATGTCTTGAGGTGGCTTTCTTTAATTTTATACTTTTTGGGTTTCACTGAGCTTCTTAAAACTGTAAATTTATAGTTTTCACCAAATTTGGGAAATTCTCAGCCTTTTTAAAAAAATATAGCTTTATTGAAGCATAATTCACATACCACATAATTCACCCATTTAAAATGGACAACCTTGTGTATACTTAGTATACAGTATTCACAAATATGTACAACTATCACCACAGTCAATTTTAGAACTTCTTTGTCACATCAAATAGAAAGCTTTTACTATAGATTTAGCTATCACCCCCATCTCCCCATCCCCCAGCCCTAAGGAACTACTGATTTACCTTCTGTCTCTACAGACTTTCCTCTTAACATTTTATGTGAATTGAATTGCCATTATTTATTTAATTTTTTCTGTGATGTTAATGATATAGATTTTAGATCTTCTGATATTGTTCCACATGTCTCTAAGACTCTGTTCATTTGCTTTTAATAATTTTCACTGTCTTCTTCATATTGGTTATTTTCTATTGATCTGTCTTCATTTATTATTTCCTCTGCCATCTCCATTCTTTTATTGAGCCCATCCAGCATTTTAAAAATATTTCATACATTGTAATTTTTAGTTTTAAAGTTATTTACATTTGATTTTTTTATAATTTTTTTCTCTGTCTATAACTTTTAATCTTCCCATTCAAGTGTATTTATTTTCACCCAAAAGAGCATAGTTATAATAGCTGCTTAAAGTCCTTGTTAGCTATTTCAACATTGGAGTTGTCCTGGAATTGATACCTGCTGATTTTGATTGTTTCACCAGACAGTCTGTGTGGTTAGGTTCAGACTCCCAAGTTTTATGTCTCCCTTTTGGATGATGGTTCCAACTTTAAATATGTTTTCAGAGTGTTTGGGTCAGCACCCTGCATTTGCCACTTAGTGCCTGTGCTAAGTCAGTGGTTTATTCTGAGACTTGAGCAGTGATTGATATTGCAGTTCCATTTTCAAAGCCTTTCTTAGACTTCTTTGGTTCTATTCCACACATGTGCAGTTTGCTGTCGAGGCCAGGACTGTGTCTGTTCATACACAGGATTAGGGAATATCCTTTTCCCATTTGATCTCCTCCATGATTTCCTCTATGGATTCTCCAGTTGACATGGACCTTTTATTCTTATTCCTCTGACCAGAAATTTGAATTTCTTGCATAGTCTTAGCCTTTCATGCTGTTACATAGCTTTGCACTGTTGGGGCTGCCTGTTGGGGTGAAGTGAAGAAGAGAGTGAAAAAAACAACAACAGGGATTACCCCCCTTACTATTCTTATATGAGCCTCTTTTTCTGGTTTCTCTGACCAGAGAGAGAAGTTTTCTCATGAATGAGGCTTGCCTTGGAGCAGGGATGGCCGGCAAAAAAGGGGAAAAAAGTGGGAAAGAAAGAAAACATAGGGTTCTCATTATGCTCACCAGCTCAAAAGTGTGTCTTTTTCTGGTCCTCTGTTTAGAAAGTGGGATTTCTCTTGGAAATTTTGTTCATACAGGCATTCCATGACTCAGTCTCTCCTTGGTTCAAAATCAAGAGATAAAGGTGAAAAATAAACCCAAGAAACTCACCAGAGTACTAGTTACTATTCAAAGTTTGATTTCCCTTCCTAATCTGCTTGCTATTATTTAGTTTTCAGAGTCCTCAAGTAGTTGCTTTTTGTGTTTTGTCCAAAGATTTTAGTTAATAATCAGAGGAGAGATAGTCTTATTCCATTTTGGCTGTCGTCAGAAGCTCTATTTAATTTACTTTTTTCTTCTCTCTTTCTTTTTCAGTATTTTTAAAATTTTCTGTGGACTCATAAATAGACAGTGGTAAAATTTATTTTTTAGACCATCTTGCTGTTGCTTAATTTTCAAACATCTTAGATCAGTGGTTGGCAGACTTTTTCTGTAAAGGCCAAACAGTAAATATTTTAGGCTTTGCAGGCATAGGTTCTCTGTCAACTGTTCAACTCTGCTGTTGAAGTGAGAAAGCAGCCATAGATAACATGGAAACAAATGGATGTGTCTGTGTTCCAGTAAAATATTATTTATAAAAACAGTGGGCCAGATTTGGCCCATGGGCTACAGCTTGCAGACCCTTGATCTAAGTTCTCTACGCTTACTCCTTCCTGAAGTATTGCTTGAAGAGTATTATTATACTCTAAGCTTTGTATTTTGAAATAATTTTGTTTCCATGGCCATTTATATTTTTCTCCTATAGTTTATTATTTCTTCTGTAGAGTAACTCAAATTTTAATTGAACTGATCGAAAGGAAAGGAATTCACAACAGTGCAATTATATGAAACTCTTCCCATCCTAATTTGCCTTGAATATATCCTCACAATAAATTTCCTCTGTGGTATTTTTCCTGTCTCATATATATTTGGTTTGGGACAGTCCTAGTGAATGTATACAGGTCATATGTTCAGTATATGTTCATTCACCATAGCAAAGCTCTAAACAATATAAAATGAAATACACAGTTCTGAAATTCAAGGATTTTCAAAGACAATCTGGAAATCATATTAATAATGTTCCTTTTTTAAGTACCTTCTATGTGTCCTTCGTCCTTTTGTGTTTCAGTAAGTGTGGATCTTGTTAACTTGTGAAGGGCAGTGCCTAGGGTTATATTTTTCTTAGTTACTACTCTTGTTCTATTACTCTTGAACTTCAGTATTTGAACAATATTTTTCAGGTGAATGGTCTTAAAATGGTTGATGAGCCAATGGAAGAGGGAGAAGCAGATTCTTGCCAAGTAAGTACCCATGTTAACTTATTAAGCTACATTTTTAGACTATAAGGAAAGAGAATAATATGAAAGGAGAAAATCTTCTATCAATTAAAGAAATGTATTTAGGTAAGTTAATAAGCAAATCCAATTATTAATAAAACGGCAACAGTTCAAAATATAGGCCAGATTTTCTTGCCAGAAATTCTTATCCATAGTTTTTTTTTAACAACTTTATTGGGGCATAATTTGCATGCCATGAAATTTACCCATTTTAAGTGTAATGGATGAAATTTTTATTACCAGTATATGAGTAACTGGATTATTTAAATATAGAATCTGCTGAATTAAATAAGACTGTCTTCAACTTTAGGGTAGAAAGGAGATCTAATGAGAAAATATTTAACTGAAAGGATAAACTGAGGTCATTTAAAATCTATTTCCTGGCTTTCAAAAAGGATAGCATGTAAATTATTTCAGAAA
Source organism: Lipotes vexillifer (assembly GCF_000442215.2). Taxonomy (NCBI): domain Eukaryota; kingdom Metazoa; phylum Chordata; class Mammalia; order Artiodactyla; family Lipotidae; genus Lipotes; species Lipotes vexillifer. The sequence goes on from NW_006783290.1 coordinate 695,704, forward strand.
TTTCTAACTACTTTAAAAGACTGCTTAGCTATTAAGTCATTCTATGCAAGGCCTGTAATCCTAGTCTCTCGTTTTACAAGATCTAGTTATACAGAACAGAGTTCTTAAGATTTTAAGGAGGGTCTGACTAAAGTAGACCTCCCCATCGATGTTGTTATTTTGATTATCATTTCTATAGATATTTTCATAGAATTGTAGATTTTGTTTAAACCTGTAAGGAGCCTCAGAGATAGTATTCTATAATACTTTCATTGTATAGATAAGTCTACTGAGACCTGTAGAGGTTATTATGATTTATACTATGCCATAAAACTAACAAGTAGCAGAATCAAGGCTTAATGACCCAGTGTGCCTCATGTTAGGTCAGTTGTGTATTGTGTAGATGCAAAGAAGTGGAAAATAAGGCAAGCACTGTTCTTTTCTTATTTAGTTGTGGATAAAATCATCCTTCATGTCTTTATTTTTCCCCTGAAACCGGTTAAAATGAATTTTTCTCAGATAGGAACCAGCAGAGAGATTAAAATTGGGTTTGTCCAAGACTCTCCTTTGAAATGTCCTATGTAAAAATCAACTTTGTCTGCAGATACTGACGTTGTAACAATAATCTCAGTTCTGATTAACAAGATGTGAGGTAAAATGTTGTCATTTTAGCTTTTGTAATTTACATAATAACTTTTATGTTAATTTTGAATGTAATTAAATGTAAACTTCTATCAAAATCATCTAGAGCTTTATCTGCAGATCATATGCACTAAGGGATAGTAATATTTAAGTTGCTAGTTTATAAACAATAGAGTGTAAGGAAATACAAAGGCAATGGGGAAGTGTGCATTTCAGTATTAATAAATTAACAGGGAAATACCATGCCCAACAACACAGGAGGGAAAAAAATGTGTGTGTGTATGTATGTATGTGTACATGTGTAGCCAATGTAAACACACAGACATATACATAGGGTTATTGCTAAATATTTACCTTTCTAACTTTAATAAAAATAATCATGGTACAAATGAACTTATTTACAAAACAGAGTCACAGATGTAGAAAACAAACTTATGGTTACCAAAGGGGAAGGGGGGGAGGGATAAGTTGGGAGATTGTGATTGACATATACACACTACTATATATAAAATAGATAAACTAATAAGAACCTACTGTACAGCACAGGGAACTCTACTCAATACTCTGTAATGACCTATATGGGAAAATAATCTAAAAAGTAGTAGATGTATGTATAAGTATAACTGATTCACTTTGCTGTACAGCAGAAACTAACACAGCATTGTAAATCAACTATATTCCAATAAAAATTAATCTTAAAAAATGAACCAAGAAGTACAGTTTTAATGGAAAGACAGTAAAAATATAGTGCGTGATGTTAATGTGATTTACATTAGGCAGTCAACTTCAGTGGCTAGAAAGGGGAATCTAAAGTTTTGCAGAATAAGGAACCTAGAATCACTTTCAAGGATTTGATTTAATTTGTGGCCTGAATTGTTGGTCCTTAAAACATTATGTATTTCTGCTGTGTGAGAGTTCAGATATTCATTTTGTGTCAATTAAATGATCTGGATGATAAGAAACACTAACCATATAAATTTTATTTTATTTTTTAATTATTTTGCCTTGCCTTGCCTGGCTCCTGAGTCTAGCCCATAACTGATCACAGGGCCATGGGAATACTTGGTGCTGCGTGGATTGGATTTGACCAAAATCCTGGGTAGAGAACAGGGGAAAAGTGGGTTCCCAAAGGAAATTCTGGGAGCTGTTTTACCAGATGAGTCATGCTCCCTACTCTCTCTGAGGGAGGCAGGACAGAGAGAACACTGGATTGAGAGGAGGCCTGGGTTCCCATTCTGGTTCTGCTGCAGACTCACTGTGTGAACTTGAGCAAGTTACTTATTAACTTCTCTGGGCCTGGCTGTAAAATGAGGGGTTGAGGTGGGATGCTCTCTAAGGGACCTTCCAGCATCAACAAGCTTACCACTCGGGGGCCTTTCCCATCTGTTTAGTCCATCTGTTTTCTTGTGCCTCTAGATTCTAGTAGTAAGAATCTTTAGAAAACCCAGTGGGTTTGTTGTAGGGAA
>NW_006783290.1:697800-709115 GCF_000442215.2 Lipotes vexillifer
GGAGAGTAGGGCTAAGTTTGGGAACTGTAGCAGGGCTAGAGAGGTTTAATTTTCCACATGAAGGACTGGGTTCATGGGAGAATTTGGGGCCTGAGCAAATGTCCAGGGACTACTAAGATTTAGGGTTTGTCTGCCACTGGGGTTAAACCTCACCCTGTGCCAGGTGTCAGGGCTTAGTGTGTGGCCAGAGTTGGGGTCATTGTGAGCATTGGGGTCATTTTTTTTTTTAATTTTCAAATTTTACTTTATATTTTTATACAGCAGGTCTTTATTACTCATCAGTTTTATACACATCAGTGTATACATGTCAATCCCAATCGCCCAATTCATCACACCCCCACACCCACACCCTGCTGCTTTCCCCCCTTTGGTGTCCATATGTTTGTTCTCTACATCTGTGTCTCAATTTTTGCCCTGCAAACCAGTTCATCTGTACCATTTTTGTAGGTTCCACATATATGTGTTAATATACGATATTTGTTTTTCTCTTTCTGACTTACTTCACTCTGTATAACAGTCTTTAGATCCATCCACTTCTCAACAAATCACCCAATTTCGTTCCTTTTTATGGCTGTGTAATATTCCATTGTATATATGTACCACATCTTCTTTATCCATTCATCTGTCAATGTGCATTTAGGTTGCTTCCATGACCTGGCTATTGTACATAGTGCTGCAATGAACATTAGGGTGCATGTGTCTTTTTGAATTATGGTTTTCTCTGGGTATATGCCCAGTAGCGGGATTGCTGGATCATATAGTAATTCTATTTTTAGTTTTTTAAGGAACCTCCATACTGTTCTCCATAGTGGCTGTATCAATTTACATTCCCACCAACAGTGCAAGACGGTTCCCTTTTCTCCACACCCTCTCCAGCATTTACTGTTTGTAGATTTTGATGATGGCCATTCTGACCAGTATGAGGTGATACCTCATTGTAGTTTTGATTTGCATTTCTCTAATAATTAGTGATGTTGAGCAGCTTTTCATGTGCTTCTTGGCCATCTGTATGTCTTCTTTGGAGAAATATCTATTTAGGTTTTCTGCCCAGTTTTGGATTGGGTTTTTTTAATATTGAGCTGCATGAGCTGTTTATATATTTTGGAGATAAATCTTTTGTCCATTCATTTGTTTGCAAATATTTTCTCACATTCTGAGGGTTCTCTTTTCATCTTATTTATTGTTTCCTTTTCTGTGCAAAAGCTTTGAAGTTCTATTAGGTCTCATTTGTTTATTTTTGTTTTTACTTTCATTACTGTAGGAGGTGGATCAAAAAGGATCTTGCTGTGATTTATGTCAGAGAGTGTTCTTCCTATGTTTTCCTCTCAGAGTTTTATAGTGTTTGGTCTTACATTTAGGTCTCTAATCCATTTTGAGTTTATTTTTGTGTATGGTGTTAGGGATTGTTCTAATTTCATTCTTTTACATGTAGCTGTCCAGTTTTCCCAGCACCACTTATTGAAGAGACTGTCTTTTCTCCATTTTATATCCTTGGCACCTTTGTCATAGATTAGTTGACCATAGGTGCATGGGTTTATCTCTGGGCTCTCTATCTTTTTCCATTGATCTATGTTTCTGTTTTTGTGCCAGTACCATACTGTATTGGTTACTGCAGCTTTGTAGTATAGTCTGAAGTCAGGAATTCTGACTCCTCCAGCTCCGTTTTTTTTTCCCTCAAGACTGTTTTGGCTATTCGGGGTCTTCTGTGTCTCCATACAAATTTTAAGATTTTTTTGTCCTAGTTCCATAAAAAATGCCATTGGTAATTTGATAGGGATTGCATTGAATCTGTAGATTGCTTTGGGTAGTATAGTCATTTTCAAAATATTGATTTTTCCAATCCAAGAACATGGTATATCTCTCCATCTGTTGCTATCATCTTTCATTTCTTTCATCAGTGACTTATAGTTTTCTGCATACAGGTCTTTTGTCTCCCTAGGTAGGTTTATTCCAAGGTAGTTTATTATTTTTGTTGCTATGGTAAATAGGAGTGTTTCCTTAATTTCTCTTTCAGATTTTTCATCACTAATGTATAGGAATGCAAGAAATTTCTGTGCATTAAGTTTGTATCCTGCAATTTTACCAAATTAATTGATTAGCTCTAGTAGTTTTCTGGTGGCGTCTTTAGGATTCTCTATGCATAGTATCATGTCATGTGCAAACAGTGACAGTTTTACTTCTGCTTTTCCAATTTGTGTTCCTTTCATTTCTTTTTCTTCTCTCTTGCCATGGCTAGGAATTCCAAAACTATGTTGAATAATAGTGGTGAGAGTGGACATCCTTGTCTTGTTCCTAATCTTAGAGGAAATGATTTCAGTTTTTCACCATTGAGAATGATGTTTGCTGCAGGTTTGTTGTGTATCGCATTTATTATGTTGAGTTGGGTTCCCTCTATGCCACATTCTGGAGAGTTTTTATCATAAACGTGTTGAATTTTGTCAAAAGCTTTTTCTGCATCTATTGAGATGATCATATGATTTTTGTTCTTCAGTGTGTTAATATGGTTTATCACATTGATTGATTTACATATATTGAAGAATCCTTGCATCCCTGGGATGAATCCCACTTGATCATGTTGTATGATCCTTTAATGTGTTGTTGGAATCTGTCTGCTAGTATTTTGTTGAGGATTTTTGCATCTATATTCATCAGTGATATTGGTCTGTAATTTTCTTTTTTTGTAGTATCTTTGTCCGGTTTTGTTATCAGGGTGATGGTGGCCTCATAGAATGAGTATGGGATTGTTCCTTACTCTGCAATTTTTTGGAAGAGTTTGAGAAGGATGGCTGTTAGCTCTTGTCTAAATGTTTGATAGAATTCACCTGTGAAGCCATCTGGTCCTGGACTTTTGTTTGTTGGAAGATTTTTAATCACAGTTTCAGTTTCATTACTTGTGATTGGTCTGTCCCTATTTTCTGTTTCTTCCTGGTTCAGTCTTGGAACGTTACACCTTTCTAAGAATTTGTCTATTTCTTCCAGGTTGTCCATTTTATTGGCATAGTGTTGCTTATAGTAGTCTCTTAGGATGCTTTGTATTTCTGCGTTGTCTGCTGTAACTTCTCCTTTTTCATTTCAAATTTTATTGATTTGAGTCCTCTCCCTCTTTTTCTTGATGAGTCTGGCTAATGGTTTATCAATTTGGTTTATCTTCTCAAAGAACAAGCTTTTAGGTTTTTTGATCTTTGCTATTGTTTTCTTTGTTTCCATTTCATTTATCTCTGCTCTGATCTCTATGATTTCTTTCTGCTGACTTTGAGTTTTGTTTGTTCTTCTTTCTCTAGTTCTTTTAGGTGTAAGGTTAGATTGTTTATTTGAGATTGTTCTTGTTTCTTGAGGTAGGCTTTTACAGTGATAAACTTCCCTCTTAGAACTGCTTTTGCTGCATCCCATATGTTTGGGATCATCGTGTTTTCATTGTCATTTGTCTCTAGGTATCTTTTGATTTCCTCTTTGATTTCTTCAGTGATCTCTTTGTTATTTAGTAACATACTGTTTAGCCTCCATATGTTTGTGTTTGTTATGTTTTTTTCTCTGTATTTGATTTCTAATCTCATGGTGTTGTGGTCAGAAAAGATGCTTGATATGATTTCAATTTTCTTAACTTTATTGAGGCTTGATTTGTGACCCAAGATGTGATCTATCCTGGAGAATGTTCTGTGCACACTTGAGAAGAAAATGTAACCTGCTGTTTTTGGATGGAATGTCCTATAGATATCAATTAAATCTATCTCGTCTGTTGTGTCATTTAAAGCTTCTGTTTCCATATTTATTTTCATTTTGGATGATCTGTCCATTGGTGTAAGGGAGGTGTTAAAGTCCCCCACTATTATTGTGTTACTGTTGATATCCTCTTTTATAGCTGTTTGCAGTTGCCTTATGTATTGAGGTGCTCCTATGTTGGGTGCATATATAATTGTTATATCCTCTTCTTGAATTGATCCCTTGATCATTATGTAGTGTCCTTCCTTGTCTCTTGTAACATTCTTTATTTTAAAGTCTATTTTATCTTATATGAGTATTGCTACTCAGCTTTCCTTTGATTTCCATTTGCATGGAATATCTTTTTCCATCCCCTCCCTTTTAGTCTGTATGTGTCCCTATGTCTGAAGTGGGTCTCTTGTAGACAGTATATAGATGGTTATTGTTTTTCTATCCATTCAGCCATCCTGTGTCTTTTGGTTGGAGCATTTAATCCATTCATGTTTAATGTAATTATTGATATGTATATTCCTATGACGATTTTCTTATTTGTTGTGGGTTTGTTTTTGTAGGTCCTTTTCTTCTCTTGTGTTTCCCACTTAGAGAAGTTCCTTTAGCATTTGTTGTAGAGCTGGTTTGGTGGTGCTGAATTCTCTTAGCTTTTGCTTGTCTGTAAAGCTTTTGATTTCTCCATCGAATCTGAATGAGATCCTTTCTGGGTAGAGTAATGTTGGTTGTACGTTCTTCACTTTCATCACTTTAAGTATATCATGCCAGTCCACTCTGGCTTGTAGAGTTTCTGTGGAGAAATCAGCTGCTAACATTATGGGAGTTATCTTGTATGATTTTTGTTGTTTTTCCCTTGCTGCTTTCCATAATTTTTCTTTGTCTTTAATATTTGCCAATTTACTATGTGTCTTGGTGTGTTTCTCCTTGGGTTCCTCCTGTATGGGACTCTCTGTGTTTCCTGGACTTCGGTGGCTATTTGCTTTCCCATGTTAGGGATGTTTTTGATTATAATCTCTTCAAATATTTTCTCAGGTCCTTTCTCTCTCTCTTCTCCTTCTGGGACCACTATAATGCGAATGTTGTTGTGGTTAATTTTGTCACAGAGGTCTCTTAGGCTGTCTTCATTTCTTTTCATTCTTTTCTCTTTATTCTGTTCCACAGCAGTGAATTCCACCATTCTGTCTTCCAGGTCACTTACTTATCTGTTCTTCTATCTCAGTAATTGTTATATTGCTTCCTTCTAGTGTAGTTTTCATTTCAGTTATTGTATTGTTCATCTCTGTTTGTTTGTTCTTTAATTCTTCTAGGTCTTTGTTAAACATTTCTTGCATCTTCTCGATCTTTGCCTCCATTGTTTTTCAGAGGTCGTGGATCATCTTCACTATCATTATTCTGAATTCATTTTCTGGAAGGTTGCCTATCTCCACTTCATTTAGTTGTTTTTCTGGGGTTTTATCTTGTTCCTTCATCTGGTACATAGCCCTCTGCCTTTTCATCTTGTCTACCTTTCTGTGAATGTGGTTTTTCTTCCACAGGCTGCATGATTTTAGTTCTTCTTGTTTCTGATGTCTGTCCTCTGGTGGATGAGGCTATCTAAAAGCCTTGTGCAAGTTTCCTGATGGGAGGGACTGGTGGTGGGTAGAGCTGACTGTTGCTCTCCTGGGCAGAGCTCAGTAAACCTTTAATCTACTTGACTGCTGATGGGTGGGTCTGGGTTCCCTCCCTGTTGGTTGTTTGGCCTGAGGCAACCCAACACTGGAGCCTCCCTGGACTCTTTGGTGGGGCTAATGGCTGACTCTGGGAGGACTCACACCAAGGAATATTTCCCAGAGCTTCTGCTGCCAGTGTCCTTGCCCCATGGTGAGCCACAGCCATCCCCCACCTCTGCAGGAGACCCTACAACACTAGCAGTTTGGTGTGTTTCAGTGTCCCCTGGGGTCACTGCTCCTTCCCCTGGGTCCCAATGCACACACTACTTTCTGTGTGCCTTCCAAGAGTGGAGTCTCTGTTTCCCCCAGTCCTGTTGAAGTCCTGCAATCAAATTCCAGTAGTCTTCAAATTCTGATTGTCTACAAATTCCTCCTCCTGTTGCTGGAGTTGCAGGTTGGGAAGCCTGACATGGGCCTCAGATCCTTCAGTCCAGTGAGTGGACTTTTGTGGTATAAGTGTTCTCCAGTCTGTGAGTCACCAACCCACCAGTTATGGGATTTGATTTTACTGTGATTGAATCCCTTCTACCATCTCATTCTGGCTTCTCCTTTGTCTTTGGATGTGGGGTATCTTTTTCGGTGAGTTCCAGTGTCTTCATGTTGATGATTGTCCAGCAGCTAGTTGTGATTCTGGTGTTCTCACAAGACAGAGTGAGAGCACGTTCTTTTACTCCCTCATCTTGGTTTGTAATCCTAAGTGTTTCTCAACCATATAAATTTATCTTCCCCCTTTTCAATGCTTTCATATATAGTATTTGTTTTTATTTATTTATTTATCTTGTTGTGGTTGCCTATTCCAATGTGATGCTGGCAGCTGTGTGGTTTTTTGTGGGTGGCTTTGTTTTTATTTTATTTTTTACATAATGGTCGATTGTAGAGACTGCTGTATGATGCATAGATTCTTTGAAACAGTATTCTTTAAATTTGAAGTTTATGTGTTGCCTATCCTGGCCTGATGCTGCTTTGTGATTGGGTGTTTTAGATAACCAGTCTGCCCCATTGAAATTATTGTCACTTTAGACTTTCATGGCCATTTGATTTCCTCAATTAAAACAAGAAAAATTAAATAAAATGCTTCCCACACTCCATATATATAGCATATGATTAGCAAAGCTGAATTATAGCTAATACAATTTTAATATGTCTAGATTTGTTATTAGGAATTTGTCCATCTCCCTGAAGGCTGAAGACATCCTTCACATTTGGTAAACATTCAGTAATAGGTCACTGATAAAACATACCTGATATCATATTTCACCATTTGATCCCATAATTCTCCGAACACTCTCCAGGCTAGAAAAAATACGTTATGATTTTTCATTAGTAGATGACTGAAATGAGTTAATTTTTTACGTTGTCAAAATAAGCATAGGTATCATATTTGGTAGCTTATGACCGATTTATATTTAATTGTGTGTGTGTGTGTGTGTGTGTGTGTGTGTGTTGCAAAGAGTGGCTACATCTTTTTTTTAACAACTTTATTGCAGTATAATTGCTTTACAATGGTGTGTTAGTTTCTGCTTTATAACAAACTGAATCAGCTGTACATATACATATATCCCCATGTCTCCTCCCTCTTGCATCTTCCTCCCACCCTCCCTATCCCAGCCTTCTAGGTGGTCACAAAGCACTGAGCTGTTCTCCCTGTGCTGTGTAGCTGCTTCCCACTAGCTATCTTGTTTACATTTGATTTTATATATATATATATATCCATGCCACTCTCTCACTTCATTCCAGCTTACCCTTCCACCTCCCCATGTCCTCAAGTAGATTCATTACATCTGTCTTTATTCCTGTCCTGCCTCTAAGTTTTTCAGAACCATTTTTTTTTCTTTTTTAGATTCCATATATATGTGTAAACATAAGGTATTTGTTTTTCTCTTTCTGACTTCACTCTTCATGACAGACTCTAGGTCCATCCACATCACAACAAATAACTCAATTTCATTTCTCTTTTTGGCTGAGTAATAATCTATTGTGTATATGTGCTACATCTTCTTAATCCAGTCATCTGTTGATGGACACTTAGGTTGCTAACATGTCCTGGCTATTGTAAATAGAGCTGCAAAGAACACTGTAATACATGACATTTTTTGAATTATGATTTTCTCAGGGTATATGCCCAGTATTGGGATTGCTGGGTCGTATGGTAGTTCTATTTTTAGTTTTTTAAGGAACCTCCATACTGTTCTCCATAGTGGCTGTATCAATTTACATTCCCATCAACAGTGCAAGATGATTCCCTTTTCTCCACATCCTCTCCAGCATTTATTGTTTCTAGATTTTTTGATGATGGCCATTCTGACTGGCGTGAGATGATATCTCATTGTAGTTTTGATTTGCATTTCTCTAATGATTAGTGATGTTGAGCATCCCTTCATGTGTTTGTTGACAATCCGTATATGCTCTTTGGAGAAATGTCTATTTAGGTCTTCAATCAATTTTTGGATTGGATTGTTTGTTTTCTTGATATTGGGCTACATGAGCTGCTTGTAAATTTTTGAGATTACTAATTTGTCTGTTGCTTCATTTGCAAATATTTTCTCCCATTCTGAGGGTTGACTTCTTTGTCTTGTTTATGTTTTCCTTTACTGTGCAAAAGCTTTTAAGTTTCATTAAGTACCATTTGTTTACTTTTGTTTTTATTTCCATTTCTCTAGGAGTTGGGTCAAAAAGGATCTTGCTGTGATTTATGTCAGAGAGTGTTCTGCCTATGTTTTCCTCTAAGAGTTTTATAGTGTCTGGTCTTACATTTAGGTCTTTAATCCATTTTGAGTTTATTTTTGTGTATGGTGGTAGGGAGTGTTCTAATTTCATTCTTTTATATGTAACTGTCCAGTTTTCCCAGCGCCACTTATTGAAGAGGCTGTCTATTCTTCATTGGATATTCTTGCCTCCTTTTTCAAAAATAAGGTTACCATATGTGACTGGGTTTATCTCTGGGCTTTCTATCCTGTTCCATTGATCTATATTTCTGTTTTTGTGCCAGTACCATACTGTCTTGATTACTGTAGCTTTGTAATATAGTCTAAAGTCTGGGAGCCTGATTCCCCCAGCTCTGTTTTTCTTTCTCAAGATTGCTTTTGCTATTTCGGTTTTTTTGTGTTTGCATACAAATTGTGGAATTTTTTGTTCTACTTCTGTGAAAAGTGCCATTGGTAGTTTGATAAGCATTGCAGTGAATCTGTAGATTGCTTTGGATAGTAGAGTCATTTTCAGAATGTTGATTCTTCCAATCCAAGAACATGGTATATCTCTCCATCTGTTTGTATCATCTTTAATTTCTTTCATCTGTATCTTATAGTTTTCTGCATACAGGTCTTTTGTCTCCTTAGGTAGTTTTATTCCTAGGTATTTTATTCTTTTCCTTGCAATGGTAAATGGGAGTGTTTCTTTAATTTCTCTTTCAGGTTTTTCATCATGAATGTATAGGAATGCAAGAGATTTCTGTGCATTAATTTTGTATTCTGCTACTTTACCAAATTCATTGATTAGGCCTAGTAGGTTTCTGGAGCACCTTTAGGATTCTCTATTTATAGTATCATGTCATCTTCAAACAGTGACAGTTTTTCTTCTGCTTTTCCAATTTGGATTCCTTTTACTTCTTTTTCTTGTCTGATCACTGTGGCTAAAACTTCCAAAACTATGTTGATTAATAGCGGTGAGAGTGGACAACCTTGTCTTTTTCCTGATCTTAGAGGAAATGGTTTCAGTTTTTGACCATTGAGAATGATGTTGGCTGTGAGTTTGTCATATATGGCCTTTATTATGTTGAGGTAAGTTCCCTCTCTGCCTACTTTCTGGGGGGTTCTTATCATAAATGGGTGTTGAATTTTGTCCAAAGCTTTTTTTCCATCAATTGAGATGATCATATGGTTTTTCTCCTTGAATTAGTTAATATGTTGTATCACACTGATTGATTTGAATATGCTGTAGGATCCTTGCATTCCTGGGATACACCCCACTTGATCATGGTGTATGATCCTCTTAATGTGCTGGGGATTCTGTTTGCTAGTATTTTGCTGAGGATTTTTGCATCTATGTTCATCAGTGTTATTGGCCTTTAGTTTTCTTTCTTTGTGACATCTTTATCTGGTTTTGTTAGCAGGGTGATGGGGCCTCCTAGAATGAGTTTGGGAGTGTTCCTCCCTCTGGTATATTTTGGAAGATTTTGAGAAGGATAGGTGTTAGCTCTTCTCTAAATGTTTGATAGAATTTGCTTGTGAAGCCATCTGGTCCTGGGGTTTTGTTTGTTGGAAGGTTTTTAATCACAGTCTCAATTTCAGTGCTTGTGATTGGTCTGTTCATATTTTCTATTTCTTACTGATTCAGTCTCAGAAGGTTGTGCTTTTAAAAAATTTGTCCATTTCTTCCAGGTTGTCCATTTTATTGGCATAGAGTTGCTTGTAGTAATCTCTCATGAATCTTTGTATTTCTGCCGTGTCAGTTGTTACTTCTTTTTTATTTCTAATTGTATTGATTTGAGTTTTCTCCCTTTTTTTCTTGATGAGTCTGGATAATGGATTGTCAATTTTGTTTATCTTCTCAAATAACCAGCTTTTAGTTTTATTGATCTTTGCTATCGTTTCCTTCATTTCTTTTTCATTTATTTCTGATGTGATCTTTATGATTTCTTTCCTTCTGCTAACTTTGTTTCTTTTTTTTTTTTTTCTCCTTTCTCTAGTTGCTTTAGGTGTAATGTTTGGTTGTTTATTTGAAATGTTTCTTGTTTCTTGAGGTAGGATTGTATTGCTATATACTTCCCTCTTAGAACTGCTTTTGGTGAATCCCATAGGTTTTGGGTTGTCATGTTTTCATTGTCAGTTGTTTCTAGGTATTTTTTGTTCCTCTTTGATTTCTTCAGTGATCTCTTGGTTATTTAGTAGTGGATTGTTTGGTCTCCATGTGTTTGTATTTTTTCCAGTTTTTTTTCCTGCAATTGATCCTTGTCTCATAGTGTTATGGTCAGAAAAAATACTTGATACAAATTCAATTTTCTTTAATTTGCCAAGCTTTATTTGTGACCCAAGATATGATCTATTTTGGAGAATGAGTACTTGAGAAGAAAGTGTATTCTGTTGTTTTTGGATAGAATGTCTTATATATATATCAATTAAGTCCATCTTGTATAATGTATAATTCAAAGCTTGTGTTTCCTTATTTTTTTCATTTTGGATGATCTGTCCATTGGTGAAAGTGGGGTGTTAAAGTCCCCTTCTATGCTTGTGTTATTGTCAATTTCCCCTTTTAAGGCTCTTAGCATTTTTCTTATGTATTGAGGTGCTCCTATGTTGTGTGCATAAATATTTACAATTGTTATATCTTCTTCTTGGATTGATCCCTTGATCATTAGGTAGTGCCCTTCTTTGTCTCTTGTAATAGTCTTTATTTTAAAGTCCATTTTTTTCTGACATGAGAATTGCTACACTAGCTTTCTTTTGATTTCCATTTGCATGGAATAACTTTTTCCATCCCCTCACTTTTAGTCTGTATGTGTCCCTAGATCTAAAGTGGGTCTCTTGTAGACAGCATACATACGGGTCTTGTTTTTTATCCACTTGTCCAGTTTATGTCTTTTGGTTGGAGCATTTATCCATTTACGTTTAAGGTAGTTACCAATATGTATGTTCCTATTACCATTTTCTTAATTGTTTTGGTTTGTTATTGTCGGTCTTTTCCTTCTGTTGTGTTTTCTGCCTAGAGAAGTTCCTTTAGCATTTGTTTTAAAGCTGGTTTGGTGCTGCTGAATTTTCTTAGCTTTTGCTTGTTTGTCAAGGTTTTAATTTTTCCTTTGAATCTGAATGAGATCCTTGCTGGGTAGTCTTGGTTGTATGTTTTTCCCTTTCATCACTTTAAATACGTCCTGACTTTCCCTTCTGCCTTGAAGAGTTCCTGCTG
>NW_006783290.1:709125-787416 GCF_000442215.2 Lipotes vexillifer
TTGTTAACCTTATGGGGATTCCCTTGTATGTTACTTTTTGTTTTTCTTTTGCTGCTTTTAATATGTTTTCTTTGTATTTAATTTTTGATATTTTGTTTAATATGTGTGTTGGCATGTTTCTCCTTAGATTTATCCTGTATGGGACTCTTTGCACTTCCTGGACTGATTGACTATTTCCTTTCCCATATTAAGGAAGTTTTCAACTATAATCTCTTCAAATAATTTCTCAGTCCCTTTCTTTTTCTCTTCTTCTTCTGGGACCTTGATAATTAGAATGTTGGTGCGTCTAATGTTGTCCCAGAGGTCTCTGAGACTGTCCTTAATTATTTTTATTCTTTTTTTTTCTTTTTTGGCTCTGCAGTAGTTATTTCCACTGTTTTATCTTCCAAGTCACTTATCCGTTCTTCTGCCTCAGTTACTCTGCTGTCAATTTCTTCTAGAGAATTTTAAATTTCATTTATTGTGTTGCTCATCATTGTTTGTTTGCTCTTTAGTTCTTCTCGGTCCTTTTTAAACATTTCTTGTAGCTTCTCCATTCTGTTTCTAAGATTTTGGATCATCTTTTATATCATTATTCTGTTTTTTTCCGGGTAGACTATTTCCTCTGCATTTGTTTGGTCTGGTGGGTTTTTACCTTGCTCCTTCATCTGCTGTGTATTTCTGTGCCTTCTCATTTTGCTTACCTTACTGTGTTTGGGGTCTCCTTTTCACAGGCTGAAGGTTTGTAGTTCCCTTTGTTTTTGGTGTCTGCTCCTAGTGGCTAAGGTTGGTTCAGTGGGTTGTGTAGGCTTCCTGGTGGAGGGGACTGGTGCCTGTGTTATGCTGCATGCGGCTGGATCTTGTCTTTCTTGTGGGAAGGACCATGTCCGGTGGTTTATTTTTGGGGTGTCTATAACCTTATTTTGATTTTAGGCAGCCTCTCTGCTAATGGGTGTGGTTTTGTTCCTGTCTTGCTAGTTGTTTTGCATAGCTTGTCCATCACTGTAGCTTGCTGGTCATTGAGTAGAACTGGGTCTTAGCATTGAGATGGAGATCTCTGGGAGAGCTTTCGCCATTTGATATTACATAGACCTGGGAGGTTTCTGGTGGACAAATGTCCTGCACTCGGCTCTCCACCTCAGACTCACAGGCCTGACACCCGGCTGGAGCACCAAGACCCTGTCAGCCACACAGCTCAGAAAAAAATGGAGAAAAAAGAAAGAAAGAAAGAAAACATACAATATAATACAATACAATAAAGTTATTAAAATAAAAAATTTAAATAATTATTAAAATTAAAAGAAAATTAAAACATAATAAAAAATGGACAGACAGAACCCTTGAACAAATGGTTAAAGCAAAGGTATACAGAGAAAATCACACAAAGAAGCATACACATACACCATCACAAAAAGGGAAAAAGGAAAAAAGAATATATCTCTATATAAAAAAATTTTAAAAGGAAGAGAACAACCAAATCAATAACCCAATCTACCAATTATAATAAACTCTAAATACTAAACTAAGATAAACATAAAACCAGAAACAAATTAGATGCAGAAAGCAAACCCCAAGTCTACAGTTACTCCCAAAGTCCACTGCCTCAATTTTAGGATGATTTGTTGTCTATTCAGGTATCCCAGAGATGCAGGGTACATCAAGTTGATTGTGGAGATTTAATCTGCTGCTCCTGAGGCTGCTGGGAGAAATTTCCCTTTCTCTTCTTTGTTAACACAGCTCCTGGGGTTCAGCTTTGGTTTTAGCCCTGCCTCTGTGTGTAGGTCCACTGAGGGCGTCTGTTCTTCTCTCAGACAGGATGGGGTTAAAGTACCAGGTGATTAGGGGCTCTGGCTCACACAGGTCGGGGGAAAGGCCGGGTGTGGAATGTGGGGTGAGCCTGCAGAGGCAGAGGCTGGAGTAACATTGCAACAGCCTGAGGTGCGCTGTGTGTTCTCCCAGGGAAGTTGTTCCTGGATCATGGGATCCTGGCAGTGATGGGCTGCACATGCTCCTGGGAGGTGAGGTGTGGATAGTGACCTGTGCTTGCACGCAGGCTTCTTGGTGGCTGCAGCAGCAGCCTTAGTGTCTCATGCCTGTCTCTGGTGTCTGCGCTGATAGCCGTGGCTCACGCCCATCTCTGGAGATCATTTAGGTGGTACTCTGAATCCCCTCTTCTCTCGCACCCCAATACAATGGTGTCTTGCCTCTTAGGCAGTTCCAGACTTTTTCCCGGTCTCCCTCCTGGCGAGCTGTGGCACACTAGCCACTTCAGGGTGTGTTCACGCAGCCAACCACAGTCGTCTCCCTGGGATCTGACCTCGGAAGCTGGAGCCTCACCTCCCAGCCCCCACACGTCCTGGCAGGTGAGCAGAGAAGCCTCTCAGGCTGGTGAGTACTGGTCGGCACTGATCCTCTGTGCAGGAATCTCTCTGCTTTGCCCTCTGCACCCATGTTGCTGCACTCTCCGCCATGGCTCTGAAGCTTCCCCCCCATCACGCCCTGTCTCTACCAGTGAAGGAGCTTCCTATTGTGTGGAAACTTTTCCTCCTTCACAGCTCCCTCCCAGAGGTGCAGGTCCTGTCCCTATTCTTTTGTCTCTGTTTTTTCTTTTTTCTTTTGCCCTTCCCAGGTATGTGGGGAGTTTCTTGCCTTTTGGGAAATCTGAGGTCTTCTGCCAGCATTCAGTAGGTGTTCTATAGGAGTTGTTCCACATGTAGATGTATTTCTGATGTACTTGTGGGGAGGAAAGTGATCTCCACGTCTTACTCCTCCACCATCTTGAAGGTCTCCCCTATATTTACTTTTAAAGTTTGTATGGAATGGTTATCATTCCCTGAAATAAAATACATATTTTTAATGCTACCAGTGTTTTAGAAATTTTAAAAGAAGATTTTGTATATTTTATTAGCACAAGGTCAGCAATATTTTAGTCTCTAATTTGATTTATATTTTTATTATCCAGAAATGTAAATGTTACTTTTAACTGAAAATATATATTCAAAAAGTAAAACTGATTTCCTGACATTTTTAAGCCATCAGTTTCGAATTTTAGAAACCATTCTTGACGTGTATCTCTCATAAGAATCTTTTAAAAAATACTGTCTCACAAGGGTGTTTTACTTAAACTTTTGTGTACCATAAGTAGGGAATATTTTAAGTTGGAGGGTCTGCTCCTTATATGGTGTGTTTTTCATTCCACTATTTGTCCTTCCATTTTGATGGACATTTAGCCTTTCTCTGCTTCAGTATTTTTCTTCCTTTTCAAAGTTGATGCTTGCTTCTGCTTTTTATTCACTCACCCTGTTTAGAAAATAATTGGGGGACTTCCCCGGTGGCACAGTGGTTAAGAATACGCCTGCCAATGCAGGGGACATGGGTTCGATTCCTGGTCCGAGAAGATCCCACATGCCACGGAGCATCTAAGCCTGTGTGCCACAACTATTGAGTCTGTGCTCTAGAGCCTGTGAGCCACAACTACTGAAGCCCACGCACCTAGAGCCCATGCTCCTCAACAAGAGAAGCCACCACAATGAGAAGCCTGCACACCACAGCAAAGAGTTGCCCCCGCTCACCACAACTAGAGAAAGCCCGTGTGCCACAAGGAAGATCCAATGCAACCAAAAATAAATAAATAAATGATTCTTTAAAAAATTAATAATAATTGGAACCCTTCTACTACAGATTTGCAAAACAATTATTGTTCAATTAAATGTTGGTGGGCAGCCACTATAAAGTGGAGTTTTATGCTGCACCACAAGGGATACAAAGGTTAATAGTACAAATAAGTTTAATAACTTTAATTTTTATAGGTGTCTTGTGGTTTTTCAGAATTCTCAGTTGACTCTTATAACCAAGATCTGAAATGGATTGGGTAGGTTTTATTCCCATTTTATATATGAGGGAACTAAAAAGCTGATTCTAATAAGTATTGAATAGAATAAACCAACCCCAGTGGGAACTAGTTTGTCACCCTTTTTTGTTTTTCAGACATCACTACAAATTGATACAATTTTGAAAACCTAAGTATCCTGCAGTTACTTTCCAGTGTGGACATCATTTGATGTGTTTAGTTCACTCCAGTGGCGTTTTGACATGTAAATTATTATTACTGTTAGCCTTCTTTCAAAGTATGCTGACACTTGGCTTGGTTTTCAATGACCCTGGATTATTCACTGCATGAAAACAGTATGTCAAGATGCTTTTCCAGAACTCTGCATGTATCTTCTAACAAATCTGTAGTTTTAATGCTTCTTGGAATTTCAGAGTGATCAAACTGGCCTGTCTATCCACAAATAAAGCAAATGTTCGAACAGGTAGGTGGATGTTGCATTATTACATAAAAACCAAAAATTTAGGCTTTAAAAATCCCTCTTCTTTTGTTTTGTTGTGTTTTCTGTGGGTATCTATGCTGAGTTTCACAGTCCTATGAAACTGTTGTAATAGAGTTATATAGTATGGCTTCCTAATAGTATGTTTCTCCAGTGTTATAGCACTGTTGGCTCCCTGACTTGAAAAAGATGATTGCAGATTTTAGAGGTCAGAGCATATTATTTTGGTTGTGGTTAAGCTTTCATAGTTTTTCTGTTTATCAACAATTACTATGAAGTTAAAAAAAAAACAAAACATCTAACTCATAATGATCCTTGCCTCAAATTTGTCATTTGATGTTGGAAAGAATAGTAGTCCCTATTTCAAAGTCATTAAATCTTAATTTTATAGTACCAACTTTTTTTACACAGATAACTATGATTAGGTGTACTGAGTATAAGTTTTCTAGGGCTGTCATAACTAAGTACCACATACTAGGTGACTTAAATAACAAATTTGTTCTCTCACAATTCTAGAAGCTATAAGTTCGAGATCAAGGTGTTGGCAGGGTTTGTTTCTTCTGAGGCTTCTCTGCTTTGCTTGTAGATGGTTGTCTTCTCCCTATGCCTTCACATGCTTTTTCCTCTGTGTGTGTCTGTGCCTAATCTCTTCTTCTTATAAGAACACCAGTCATATTGGATTAGGGCCCACCCTATTGACCTAATTTAACCTTAATTACCTCTTTAAAAGCCCTATCTCCAAATACAGTCACATTCTGAGGTACTGTGGGTTAGGACTTCAGCATATGCATTTGAGAGGACATGTTTCATCCCATAAAATATTGTATACCTTTTTGTTTTATTAAGGGACATGATATTTCTGACAACATTTGCTCTCCTCAAGTCCACATTTTATCTCTGTATCCCCAGTGTGTAGTATAGTGCCTGATACATAGCATGTGCTTCATGAATGTTGTTGATTTTTTGAGTGAGTGAATATAGAGAAAAGAGTGTATTATGAGAAGAGAATGTGATATATCACAACTTTATTATACCAGAATAGGAAGAATTTTTTGGAAGCCGATTCACTCAGGAAAAACAAATGGATCACTGATAAGTACATTACTACCTTATTTTGAGCTAGATTGCTGACACTCTTAAGCTTTCAGAATGGTGCAGAACCAGAAGAAAGGAAGGTAGAGGGAGGGAGGAGGATTGCAGATGATAAAAAAAGAAGAATATTTTAATAGTAAGCATCAATAAATATAACCTCGGGAAAGCTGAGAATTTTTAGGCAATAGACAAGAATGGGGCAGGGAGAAGATGAAATAAGAAAGATCAATATTGGAAGTG
Organism: Lipotes vexillifer; assembly: GCF_000442215.2. Classification (NCBI taxonomy): domain Eukaryota; kingdom Metazoa; phylum Chordata; class Mammalia; order Artiodactyla; family Lipotidae; genus Lipotes; species Lipotes vexillifer. Next base: position 714,765 of record NW_006783290.1, read on the forward strand.
ATGGAACAGGAGGATACCAGATAATTTGGCACTACAAAAGAGCTAGTGGCATACAAATACAACAGCACTTCTGTAATAAGTTGTCATTTGTGTGTGTGTGTATATGTGTGTATATATTTGTGTGCACATCTATCTATCAATCTAGCTATATATCTTAGAAGCACCTAAATAGCGTTCCCCAAATCTGACAATTTATTAGAATCATGTGGGAACATTTTAAAAAATACATATGCCTGAGCCCCATGCTAGATCCTTTTTTTTTTTTTTTTTTGGAGTATAGCTTCTTTAGACTGCTGTGTCAGTTGCTGCTGTACAGCAAAGTGAATCAGCCATATGTATACATAATATATTCCTTCTTTATTGGATTTCCTTCCCATTTAGGTCACAACAGAGCACCAAGTAGAGTTCCCTGTGGTATACAGTAGGTTCTCATTAGTTATCTATTTTATACATAGTAGTGTATATATGTCAATCCCAATCTCCCGGTTCATCCCACCCCCACCCTTTCCTCCTTGGTATGCATACTCTTGTTCTCTACGTCTGTGTCTCTATTTCTGCTTTGCAAGTAAGATCATCTATACCATTTTTCTAGATTCCACATATATGTGTTAATATACAATATTTGTTTTTCTCTTTCTGACTTACTTCACTCTGTATGACAGTCTCTAGGTCCATCCACGTCTCTACAAATGACCCAATTTTGGTCCTTTGAATGGCTGAGTAATACTCCATTGTATACATATACCATATTTTATTTACCCATTCCTCTGTTGATAGACATATAGGCTGCTTCCGTGTCCTGGCTATTTTAAATAGTGCTGCAGTGAACAATTGGGGTGTGTGTATCTTTTTTTTTTTTTTTTTTTTTTTTTTTCAGACCTCTCACTGCTGTGACCTCTCCCATTGCAGAGCCAGGCTCCGGACGCACAGGCTCAGTGGCCATGGCTCACGGGCCCAGCCGCTCCGCGGCATTTGGGACCTTCAGGGACCGGGGCACGAACCCGTGTCCCTTGCATCGGCAAGTGGACTCTCAACTACTGCGCCACCTGGGAAGCATGTATCTTTTTGAAATATGGTTTTCTCTGGGTATAGGCCCAGTAGTGGGATTGCTGGGTCATATGGTAATTCTATTTTTAGTGTTTTAAGGAACCTCCATACTGTTCTCCATGGTGACTGTATCAATTTGCATTCCCACCAGCAGTGCAAGAGGGTTCCTTTTACTCCATAGCTCTCCAGTATTTATTGTTTGTAGATTTTTGATGATGGCCATTCTGACCAGTATGAGGTGATACCTCATTGTAGATTTGACATACATTTCTCTAGTAATTAGCGATGTTGAGTGTCTTTTCATGTGTTTGTTGGCCATCTGTATGTCTTCTTTGGATAAATGTCTATTTAGGTTTTCCACCCATTTTCTGATTGGATTGTTTTTTCTGATATTGAGTTGCATGAGCTGTTTGTATATTTTGGAGATTAATCCTTGTCAGTTGCTTCACTGGTAAATATTTTCCCTCATTCTGAGGGTTCTCTTTTCATCTTGTTTATGGTTTCATTTACTGCACAAAAGCTTTTAAGTTTATTTAGGTCCCATTTGTTTATTTTTGTTTTTATTCTTATTACTCTAGAAGGTGGGTTAAAAAAAGATCTTCCTGCAATTTATGTCAAAGAGTGTTCTGCTATGTTTCCTCTAAGAGTATGAGAGTGTCTGGCCTTACATTTAGGTCTTTATTCCATTTTGAGCTTATTTTTGTGTATGTTGTTAGGGGGTATTCTAATTTCATTTTTTTACATGTAGCTGTCCAGTTTTCCCAGCACCACTTATTAAAGAGGCTGTCTTTTCTCCATTGTATATTCTTGCACCCTTTGTCATAGATTAGGTTACTGTAGGCGCATGGGTTTATCTCTGGGCTTTCTGTCCTTTTCCACTGATCTATATTTCCCTTTATGTGCCAGTACCATACTGTCTTGATTACTGTAGCTTTATAGTATAGTCTGAAGTCAGGGAGCCTGATGTCTCCAGCTCAGGTTTCCTTTCTCAATATTGCTTTGGCTATTCAGGGTCTTTTGTGTTTCCATACAAATTGTAAATACTTTTGTTCTAATTCTGTGAAAAATGCCATTCATAATTTGATAGGGATTGCATTGAATCTGTAGATTGCTTTGGGTTGTGTAGTCATTTTCACAATATTGACTCTTCCAACCACAAACATGCTATATCTCTCAATCTGTTTGTATCATCTTTCATTTCTTTTATCAGTATCTTACAGTTTTGTGCATACAGGTCTTTTGCTTCCTTAGGTAGGTTTATTCCTATGTATTTTATTCTTTTCGTTGCAGTGGTAATTGGGATTGTTTCTTTAATTTCTCTTTCTGATCTTTTGTTCTTAGTGTATAGGAATGCAGGGATATGTGTGTATTAATTTTGTATCCTGTGACTTTACTAAATTCATTGATTAGCTCTAGTAGGTTTGTGGTGGCATATTTAGGATTTTCCATGTATAGTATCATGTCATCTGTAAACAGTGACACTTTTACTTCTTCTTTTCCAATTTGGATTACTTTTACTTCTTTTTCTTCTCTGTTAGCCGTGGCTGGGACTTTCAAAGCTATGTTGAGTAATAGTGGCGAGATTGGATATCCTCATATTGTTCCTGATATTAGAGGAAATGCTTTACAATTCTCACCATTGAGAATGATTTTTGCTGTGGGTTTGTCATATATGGCTTTTATTATATTGAGGTAGGTTCCCTCTGGCCACTTTCTTTAGAGTTTTTATCATAAATGGATATTGAATTTTGTTAAAAGCTTTTTCTGCATCTATTGAGATGGTCATATAGATTTTATTCTTCAGTTTGTTTATATGGTGTATCACATTGACTCACTTGCATATGTTGAAGAAACCTTGCATCCTGAGAATAAATCCCACTTGATCATGGTGTATGATCCTTTTAATGTGTTGTTGGATTTCCTGAGCTAGTTTTTTTTTTTGTACTACACTTTCTCACTCTTTTCTTTTTTTACATCTTTATGGGAGTATAATTGCTTTACAATGGTGTGTTAGTTTCTGCTTTATAACAAAGTGAATCAGTTATACGTATACATATGTTCCCATATCTCTTCCTTCTTGCATCTCCCTAGCTCCCACCCTCAATTTCCCACCCCTCTAGGTGGTCACAAAGCACCGAGCTGATCTCCCTGTGCTATGCAGCTGCTTCCCACTAGATATCTATTTTACATTGTGTAGTGTATATATGTTCATGCCACTCTCTCACTTTGTCACAGCTTACCCTTCCCCCTTCCCATATCCTCAAGTCCATTCTCTAGTACGTCTGTGTCTTTATCCCTGTCTTACTCCTAGGTTCTTCATGACATTTTTTTTTCTTAAATTCCATATATATATGTGTTAGCATACGGTATTTGTCTTTCTCTTTCTGACTTACTTCACTCTGTATGACAGACTCTGGGTATATCCACCTCATTAAAAATAGCTAAATTTCGTTTCTTTTCATGGCTGAGTAATATTGCATTGTATATATGTGCCACATCTTCTTTATCCATTCATCTGATGATGGACATTTAGGCTAGTTCCATCTTCTGGCTATTGTAAATAGAGCTGCAGTGAACATTTTGGTACATGCCTCTTTTTGAATTCTGGTTTTCTCCGGGTATATGCCCAGTATTGGGATTGCAGGGTCATATGGTAGTTCTATTTGTAGTTCTTTAAGGAACCTCCATACTGTTCTCCGTAGTGGCTGTAGCAGTCCACATTCCCACCAGAAGTGAAAGAGAGTTCCCTTTTCTCCACACCCTCTCCAGCATTTATTGTTTCTAGATTTTTTGATGATGGCCATTCTGACTGGCGTGAGATGATATCTCATTGTAGTTTTGATTTGCATTTCTCTAATGATTAATGATGTTGAGCATTCTTTCATGTGTTTGTTGGCAGTCTGTATATCTTCTTTGGAGAAATGTCTATTTAGATCTTCTGCCCATTTGTGGATTGGGTTGTTTGTGTTTTTGTCATTGAGGTGCATGAGCTGCTTGTAAATTTTGGAGATTAACCCTTTGTCAGTTGCTTCATTTGAAAATATTTTCTCCCATTCTGAGGGTTGTTTTTTGGTCTTGTTTACAGCTTCGTTCACTGTGCAAAAGATTTGATTTTCATGAGGTCCCATTTGTTTATTTTTGTTTTTATTTCCATTTCTCTAGGAGATGGGTCAAAAAGGATATGGCTGTGATTTATGTCATAGAGTGTTCTGCCTATGTTTTCCTCTAAGGGTTTGATAGTTTCTGGCCTTACATTTAGGTCTTTAATCCATTTTGAGCTTATTTTTGTGTATGGTGTTAGGGAGTGATCTAATCTCATACTTTTACGTGTACCTGTCCAATTTTCCCAGCACCACTTAATGAAGAGGCTCTCCTTTCTCCAGTGTACATTCCTGCCTCGATTATCAAAGATAAGTTGACCATATGTGCATGGGTTTATCTCTGGGCTTTGTATCCTGTTCCATTGATCTATATTTCAGTTTTTGTGCCAGTAACATACTGTCTTGATTACTGTAGCTTTGTAGTATAGTCTGAAATAAGGGAGCCTGATTCCTTAATCTCCGTGTTTTGTTCTCAAGATTGCTTTGGCTACTCCGGGTCTTTTGTGTTTCCATACAAATTGTGAAATTTTTTGTTCTAGTTCTGTGAAAAATGCCAGTGGTAGTTTGATAGGGATTGCATTGAATCTGTAGATTGCTTTGGGTAGTAGAGTCATTTTCACAAAGTTGATTCTTCCAATCCAAGAACATGGTATATCTCTCCATCTATTTGTGCCATCTTTAATTTCTTTCATCAGTGTTTTATAATTATCTGCATACAGGTCTTTTGTCTCCTTTGGTAGGTTTATTTCTAGATATTTTATTCTTTTTGTTCCAGTGGTAAATGGGAGTGTTTTCTTGATTTCACTTTTCGATTATTCATCATGAGTGTATAAGAATGCCAGAGAGTTCTGTGCATTAATTTTGTATCCTGTTACTTTAACAAATTCATTGAATAGCTCTCGTAGTTTTCTGGTAGCATCTTTAGGATTCTCTGTGTATAGTATCATGTCATCTGCAAACTGTGACAGCTTTACTTCTTCTTTTCCAACTTGGATTCCTTTTATTGCCTTTTCTTCTCTGATTGCTGTGGCTAAATCTTCCAAGACTATGTTGAATAAGAGTGGTGAGAGTGGGCAACCTTGTCTTGATCCTGATCTTAGTGGAAATGCTTTCAGTTTTCCACCCTTAAGGACAATGTTGGCTGTGGGTTTGTCATATATGTCCTTTATTATGTTGAAGAAAGTTCCCTCTGTGCCTACTTTCTGCAGGGTTTTTATCATAAATGGGTGTTGAATTTTGTTGAAAGCTTTCTGTGCATCTATTGAGATGACCATATGGTTTTTCTCCTTCAATTGGTTAATATGGTGTATCACATTGATTGATTTGCGTATATTGAAGAATCCTTGCATTCGTGGAATAAACCCCACTTGATCATGGTGTATGATTCTTTTAATGTGCTTTTGGATTCTGTTTGCTAGTATTTTGCTGAGGATTTTTGCATCTATGTTCATCAGTGATATTGGCCTGTAGATTTCTTTCTTTGTGACATCCTTGTCTGGTTTTGGTGTCAGGATGATTGTGGCCTCATAGAATGAGTTTGGAAGTGTTCCTCCCTCTGCTATATTTTGGAAGAGTTTGAGAAGGATAGGTGTTAGCTCTTCTCTAAATGTTTGATAGAATTCGCCTGTGAAGCCATCTGGTCCTGGGCTTTGGTTTGTTGGAAGATTTTTAATCACAGTCTCAATTTCAGTGCTTGTGATTGGTCTGTTCATATTTTGTATTTCTTCCTGATTCAGTCTTGTCAGGTTGTGGATTTCTACGAGTTTGACTGTTTCTTCCAGGATGTCCATTTTATTGGCATAGAGTTGCTTGTCATAATCTCTCATGATCTTTTGTATTTCTGCAGTGTCAGCTGTTACTTCTTTTTCTTTTCTAGTTCTATTGTTTTGAGTCTTCAGTTTTTTTCTTGATGAGTCTGAGTAATGGTTTATCAGTTTTGTTTATCTTCTCAAAGAAACAGGTTTTAGTTTTATTGATCTTTGCTACCATTTCCTTCATTTGTTTTTCATTTATTTCAGATCTGATCTTTATGATTTCTTTCCGTCTGCTAACTTTGGGTTTTTTTTTTTTTTGTTCTTCTTTCTTGAATTGCTTTAGGTACAAGGTTAGGTTTTTTATTCGAAATGTTTTCTGTTTCTTAAGGTAGGATTGTACTGCTATGAGCTTCCCTCTTAGAACTGCTTTTGCTGCATCCCATAGGTTTTGGGTTGTTTTGTCTCCATTGTCTTTTGTTTCTAGGTATTTTTTGGTTTACTCTTTGATTTCTTCAGTGATCACTTCGTTTTTAAGTAGTGTATTGTTTAGCCTCCATGTGTTGGTTGTTTTTACAGATTTTTTTTCCCATTTTTTTTAACACTTTTATTGGAGTATAATTGCTTTACAATGGTGTGTTAGTTTCTGCTTTATAACAGAGTGAATCAGTTATACATATACATATGTTCCCATATCTCTTCCCTCTTGCGTCTCCCTTTACAGATCTTTTTGTGTAATTGATATCTAGTCTCATAGCATTGTGGTCAGGAAAGATACTTGATAAAATTTCAATTTTCTTAAATTTACCAAGGCTTGTTTTGTGACCCAAGATATGATGTAAATGATATATCCTGGAGCATGTTCCATGAGCACTTCAGAAAAATATCTATTCTGTTGTTTTTGGATGGAATGTCCTATAAATATCAATTAAGTCCATCTTGTTTAATGTATCATTTAAAGCTTGTGTTTCCTTATTTATTTTCATTTTGGATGATCTGTCCATTGGTGAAAGTGGGATGTTAAAGGCCCCTACTATAAATGTATTACTGTCAATTTCCCCTTTCATGGCTGTTAGTATTTGCCTTATGTATTGAGGTGCTCCTATGTTGGGTGCATAAATATTTACAATTGTTATATATTCTTCTTGGATCGATCTCTTGATCATTATGTAGTGTCCTTCTTTGTCTCTTGTAATAGTCTTTATTTTAAAGTCTATTTTTTTCTGATATGAGAATTGCTACTCCAGCTTTCTTCTGATTTCCATTTGCATAGAATATCTTTTTCCGTCCCCTCACTTTCAGTCTGTTTGTGTCTCTAGGTCTGAAGTGGCTGTCTTGTAGACAGCATATATATGGTTCTTGTTTTTGTATCCATTCAACCAGTGTGTGTCTTTTGGTGGGAGCATTTAATCCATTTACATTTAAGGTAATAATTGATATGTATATTCCTGTTCCCATTTTCTTAATTGTTTTGGGTTTGTTATTATAGGACTTTTCCTTCTCTTGTGTTTCTTGCCTAGAGAAGTTCCTTTAGCATTTGTTGTAAAGCTGGTTTGGTGGTGCTGAACTCTCTCAGCTTTTGCTTGTCTGTAAATGTTTTAATTTCTCCATCAAATCTGAATGAGATCCTTGCTGTGTAGGGTAATCTTGGTTGTAGGTTTTTCTCCTTCATCACTTTCAGTATGTCCTGCTACTCCCTTTGGATTGAAGAGTTTCTGCTGAATGATCAGCTGTTAACCTTGTGCAGATTCCCTTGTGTGTTATTTGTTGTTTTTCCCTTCCTGTTTTTAATATGTTTTCTTTGTATTTAATTTTTGAAAGTTTGATTAATATGTGTCTTTGTGTATTTCTCCTTGGATTTATCTTGTATGGGACTCCCTGTGCTTCCTGGAATTGATTAACTATTCCCTTTCCCATATTAGGGAAGTTTTCAACTATAATCTCTTCAAATATTTTCTCAGTCCCTTTCTTTTTCTCTTCTTCTTCTGGAACCCCTATAATTCGAATGTTGGTGTGTTTAATGTTCTCCCAGAAGTCTCTGAACCTGTCCTCAATTCTTTTCATTCTTTTTTATTTCATCTGCTCCGCAGTAGTTATTTCCAGTATTTTATCTTCCAGGTCACTTATCCGTTCCTCTTTTTCAGTTATTCTTCTGTTGATCCTTTCTAGAGTATTTTTAATTTCATTTATTGTGTTGTTCATCATTGCATGTTTCATCTTTAGTTTTTCTGGGTCCTTGTTAAATTTTTCTTGCATTTCCTCTATTCTATTTCCACAATTTTGAATCACCTTTACTATCATTATTCTGAATTATTTATCAGGTAGACTGCCTATTTCCTCTTCATTTGTTAGGTCTGGTGGGTTTTTATCTTGCTCCTTCATCTGCTGTGTGTTTTTCTGTCTTCTCATTTTGCTTATCTTACTGTGTTTGGGGTCTCCTTTTTGCAGGCTGCAGGTTTGTAGTTCCCATTGTTTTTGGTGTCTGTCCCCAGTGGCTAACGTTGGTTCAGTGTGTTGTTTATGCTTCCTGGTGGAGGGGAGTAGTGCCAGTGTTCTCGTGGTTGATGGTGGGCAGTTCCATGTCTGGTGGTGCGTTTTTGGGTGTCTGTGGACTTACTATGATTTTAGGCAGCTTCTCTGCTAATGGGTGGGGTTGTGTTCCTGTCTTGCTAGTTGTTTGGCATAGGGTGTCCAGCACTGTAGTTTGCTGGTCCTTGAGTGAAGTTGGGTTTTCATGTTGAGATGGAGATGTCTGGGAGATTTAGCCGTTTGATATTACGTGGAGCTGCGAGGTCTCTTGTGGACCAGTGTCCTGAAGTTGGCTCTCCCAACTCAGAGGCACAACACTGACTCTGGGCTGTAGCACCAAGAGCCATTCATCCACACAGCTCAAAATAAAAGCGTGAAAATGTAAAAAAGAAAGAAACAAAGTGGATAAAAGAAAATAAAATAAAGTAAGGTAAAATAAAATAAATTTATTAAAATAAAAAAATATGATTAAGAAAAATGATTTTTTATAAAGTAAAAAAAAAGAAAAAAACGGATGGATAGAACCCTAGGACGAATGGTGAAAACAAAGCTATACAGACAAAATCTCACACAGAAGCATACACATACACACTCAGAAAAAGAGGAAAAGTGGAAAAAAATAATAAATCTTGCTCCCAAGTCCACCTCCTCTATTTGGGATGATTCGTTGTCTCTTCAGGTATTCCACAGATGAAGGGTATATCAAGTTGTTTGTGCAGATTTCATCCGCTGCTCCTGAGGCTGCTGGGAGAGATTTCCCTTTCTCTTCTTTGTTCGCACAGCTCCTCGGGCTCAGCTTCGGATTTGGACCCACCTCTGCTTGTAGGTCACCTGAGGGTGTCTGTTCTTCGCTCAGACAGGACGGGGTTAAAGGAGCTGCTGATTCAGGGGCTCCAGCTCACTCAGGTCGGGTGGAGGGAGGGTTACGGAGTGCGGGGCAAGCCTGCGGCAGCAATGGCCAGCATGACATTGCCCCAGCTTGAGGCGCGCCGTGTGTTCTCCCAGTGAAGTTGTCCCTGGATCCCGGGACCCTGGCAGTGGCGGGCTGCACAGGCTCCCCGGAAGGGAGGTATGGAGAGTGACGTGTGCTCACACACAGGCTTCTTGGTGGCAGTAACAGGAGCCTTAATGTCTCATGCCCGTCTCTGGGGTCTGCGTTGTTAGCTGTGTCTGGCGTCTGTCTCTGGAGCTCCTTTAAACAGTGCTCTTAATCCCCTCTCCTCGTGCACCAGGAAACAAAGAGGCAAGAAAAAGTCTTTTGCCTCTTTTGCAGGTCTAGACTTTTTCCTGGACTCTCTCCTGGCTAGTTGTGGTGCACTAACCCCTTCAGCCTGTGTTCTCGCTGTCAGTCGTCTCCCTGCGCTTTGACCAAAGCCCAAGCCTCAGCTTCCAGCCCCACCCATCCCGGCCGGTGAGCAGGCAAGCCCCTAATGCTGGTGAGTGCTGGTCAGCACCGATCCTCTGTGCGGAAATCTCTCCACTTTTCCCTCTGCACCCCTGTTGCTGTGCTCTCCTCCACAGTGCCAAAGCTTCACCCCTCCGCCACTCGCAGTCTCTGCATGCGAAGGGGGTTCTTGTGTGTGGAAACCTTTCCTCCTTCTCGGCTCCATCCCACTTGTGCAGGTCCTGTCCCTGTTCTTTTGTCTCTGTTTTTTCTTTTTTCTTTTGCCCTACCCAGGTACGTGGGGAGTTTCTTGCCTTTTGGGAAGTCTGAGATCTTCTGCCAGCATTCAGTATGTGTTCTGTCGGAGTTGTTCCGCGTGTAGATGAGTTTCTTGCTTTTGGGAAGTCTGAGATCTTCTGCCAGCATTCAGTATGTGTTCTGTCGGAGTTGTTCCGCGTGTAGATGTATTTCTGATGTATCTGTGGGGAGGAAGGTGATCTCCACACCTTACTCTTCCGCCATCTTCCCCTTGATCCAGTTTGCTAGTATTTTATTGAGGATTTTTTCATATATGTTCATCAGTGATATTGGCCTGTAATTTTCTTTTTTGTGATATCTTTTTCTGGTTTTGGTATCAGGGTGATAGTGGCCTTGTAGAATGAGCTTGGGAGTGCTCTTCCTTCTGCAATTTTTTGGAAGAGTTTGAGAAAGATAGGTGTTAGCTCTTTAGGTTTGTTGCTTTAGGTTTGTTTTGGTAGGTCATTTTCTTTTCTTGTACTTCCCGCCTAGAGAAGTTTCTTTAGCATTTGTTGTAAAGCTGGATTGGTTGTGTTGAATTCTGTTAGCTTCTGCTTTTCTGTAAAGCTTTTGATTTCTCCATCGAATGTGAATGAGATCCTTCCTGGGTAGAGTTATCTTGGTTATAGGTTTTTCCCTTTTATCATGTTAAATATATCCTGCCACTCACTTCTGGCTGCGTAGTTCTTGCTGAAAAATCAGCTAGTATCCTTATGGGGATTCACATGTGTGTTATTTGTTGCTTTACCCTTGTTGCTTTTAATGTTTTTTTCTTTATATTTAATTTTGTTAGTTTGATTAATATGTATTGGCATGTTTCTCCTTGGTTTTATCCTGTATGGGAATCTCTGTGCTTCCTGGACCTGGGTGACTATTTCCTTTCCCATTTCAGGGAAGTTTTTGACTATAATCTCTTGAAATATTTTCTCAGACACTTTCTCTTTCACTTCTTCTGGGACCCGTATAATTCAGATGTTGGTGCATTCAGTGTTGTCTCTGAGACGTTCCTCATTTCTTTTCTTTCTTTTTTTCTTTATTCTGCTCCATGGCAGTTATTTCCTCCATTCTGTCTTCCAGCTCACTTATCCATTCTTCTGCCTTAGTTATTCTGCTGTTTATTCCTTCTAGTGTATTTTTCATTTCATTTATTGTGTTGTTGATCACTGATTGTTTGTTCTTACTCCTCTAGGTCCTTGTTAAACATTTCTTGTATCTTCTTGATCCATACCTCCATTTTATTTTCACGATCTTGTGTCATCTTTACTATCATTACTCTGAATTATTTGTCAAGTAGATTGCCTCTTTCCTCTTCATTATTTGGTCTTGTGGGATTTTACCTTGCTTCTTTGTCTGCAGCATATTTCTCTGTCATTTTGTCTAACTTACTGTGTTCATGGTCTGCTTTCCGCAGGCTCCAGGGTCATAGTTCCTTTTGCTTCTGTGATCTGCCCCCTGGTGGGTGAGGTTGTGCAGGGGTTTGTGTAGGCTTCCTGGTGGGAGGGAATGGTGCCGGTGCTTTGGTGGGTGTAGCTGAGTCTTTTCTCTCTGATAGGCAGGGCTCCATCAGTTAGTGTGTTTTGGGGTGTCTGCTAGCTTAGTATGACTTTAGGAGCCTGTCTGCTGATGGGTTTGGCTGTGTTCCTCTGTTGCTTGTTGTTTGGCGTAAGGTGTCAAGCAGTAAATCCTGCAGGCAGTTGGGCAGAGCCAGGACTTGGTGTCGAGATGGATACCTCCAGGAGAGCACACACCAATTAATGTTCCCTGGGCCTGGGGCTTCCCTGGTGGTGCAGTGGTTGAGAGTCTGCCTGCCAATGCAGGGGACATGGGTTCGTGCCCTGGTCCGCGAAGATACCACATGCCACAGAGCGGCTGCACCCATGAGCCATGGCCACTGAGCCTGCGCGTCTGGAGCCTGTGCTCCACAACGGGAGAGGCCACAACAGTGAGAGGCCCGCGTACTGCAAAAAAAACAAAAAAAAATGGTCGTTTAATATTCCTTGGGCCTGGGAATCCTCTGGTGATGTAGCATCCTGGACTGAGTACTCCCACCCTGGATGCTCAGCCCTGACCCTTGGCCAGGGAATGAAGAGCCTGCAAGCAGCACATTGTGGCCAGAGAAAAAAGAAAAAAAGGGAAAACAAAACCAACAGACAGACAAAACCCAATGCAAATAGCAGAAACAAAACCCAAAAAACTGCAACCACCACAACACAGGAAAAGAAAGAAAACAAACATACAAACGAAACCCAAGACAATTGATTAAAACAAAAGCAAACAAACAGAAACAAAGAAACACACAAAAAAACCCAAGAAAACATAAAACAAGAGAACAAACAAAATAACTCAAAAATGAAAGCAGTCAATAAAGGCTAAACTAGGGGAAAAAAAAAGAAAAGCAGAACAAGAACAGAAAGCAAACATCAAAAAAAGCAAAGAAACATAAAACAAACACATAAAAATGATCAAAAATGGAAAAAAGGGCCAAATACAAGGAAAAAACACAACAAAAAATCAAAGTAAAAATAGAAAGAATATATTAAAAAAAAACAACAACAAGGACTTCACCTTCGTGCCACGGTCACTGGTCCCTTTTATGAGTCCCCTTTTCTTTTTTTCTTTCTTTCATCCTACCCCATTGCAAGGGGTTTTTTCTTGTCCTTTTCGGTGTCTGAAGTCTTCCACTAATGTTCATCCGGTGCTTTATGAGAATTGTTCCGTTTGTGGATGTATTCTTTATGCATGTGTCAGGAGAGATGAATTCTGTCTCCTCCTATTCTGCCATCTTGACTCCTTCCCCCCACCCCATCCTAATTCTAATGAACCATAATCTCTCAGGGTGGGAACCAAACATGCATATTGAATAAATATTTTATAAGTGATTTTTTTGAAACTAGAGCATTGTAAACAACTGTTTACTTAAAGGCAAACTATCTATAGTTTAGTAATATACATATAGTTGTTTGTCTAGGAACATATATCTATAACAGGCAGATGAGCAATCAGTAAGTTAATATCAGCATTTTTTTTAAAAGTGCAGATTCTGGGGTCATCATACCCTTCATTTGTGTTGAGTACAACACAGTGTAATAAAAATACTGATCATGAAGAATTCCCTGGTGGTCCAGTGGTTAGGAGTCTGCACTTCCACTGCAGGGAGTATGGTTCGATCCCTGGTTGGATAAATAAGTTCCCGCATGCCATGTGGCGTGGCCAAATCATGAATTATCTGGAAAAATGTTTATTTATATTCCTCATATCTAAGGAAAAATGCTTATATTATTAAATTTAGATATATTGTCATCACAAAGTCAGTTATATTCAAAATTGACATAATTCCATTATTCAGAATGAATCTCCTGTTTCCCTATTACCTTTATATGTTTAAAAATAAATTCTTCATACATAATTTTCTGTTTTTTAAAAAGGTATTTACAAAATAATTTTGAAGTTTCTTATTGATTAATTTTACTTTTACAAATCTTTATTTTAGAAAATAAGTTTCTCATCATTCCCTTTTTATGAAATTGGTTGGATTTTTTGGGCTGTCTGCTCTCATAAGGTCAAACAAATATTGTGCTAAGCATTATGAATGCAGACATGAATGTGATATTACCTGGATACAGGTTGCTTACCTGTCTAGTGGGAGAGAAAGACAAGGTAATAAGTTGTTAGGACACAGTGTAACGATATGCTTTGCTGGCTGTCTGCTGGGAAAAGATGTCTTTTCTTATCTAATAGCATTTTCATGTTTGAAATTTTATAGTGTAATGCTGCTAAAAATCGAAAGATATATTGCATTTTTAAAGGATGGGCATATGTGGATTTTAATTAGAAGAGGCATTGAGCAGACATTTCCTTCTGAAGACTTGCTTAGGTTTGGTGAAACTAAGTAGGATAAAGTACAGTTGTTTCCTAGCTCTGAACATTTTTTAAAAAACGATGTCATGACCCATGTTTATAATGATGATCTTAAATGTGGCAGAAACTGAAGTGCCTTCTTAAACATAAAAATATTATATTGTGTTCAATATAATATCACAGACTTGAAGGGGACTTTAAAGAACAGTCTAACATAATCTGTTTGTCTTCTGAGAACACTGAAGTAGAGTAGTTTGTGATTTGGCCAAGGCTGCTTAGCTTATGCATGGGAAAACTAGGAGGAAAACTTAGTCTGTGACTCTTCCATCAGTGTTCTTTACACTGGAGAAAACTTCCAGTATGCTTTTGTTATATACCATTCTTTGAAGACTATTACTACATTCATAATATGTGGTATAAAATCAGTTAAAATAATATTAATGAGTATACAATTTGACGTTGCTTTTGATGTACATGTATTGCAAAAGTGCATAAAGATATGCCATACTTTAATATAATTCCAAAATGTCAGCTACAGAACATATGTATTTGCATTAAAAATGGTCCTTGACTTTTTACAAAAAAGACGCCTTGAAAAAAAACAAAACAAAACAAAACAAAAAAAACAAAAAAAACAAAAAAAAGGGCTTCCCTGGTGGCGCAGTGGTTGAGAGTCCGCCTGCCGATGCAGGGGATACGGGTTCGTGCCCCGGTCTGGGAGGATCCCACATGCCGTGGAGCGGCTGGGCCCGTGAGCCATGGCCGTTGAGCCTGCTCGTCCGGAGCCTGTGCTCCACAATGGGAGAGGCCACAACAGTGAGAGGCCCACATACGGCAAAAAAAAAAAAAAAAGACGCCTTGAAAAGGGGAAACTTATGCTCATAGCTACTTAAAAGAGTCCAGTGAAACCCTCAGAATGAGAGAAAATATTTGCAAATGAAGCAACTGACAAAAGATTAATCTCCAAAATTTACAAGCAGCTCATGCACCTCAATCACAAAAAAACAAGCAACCCAATCCAAAAATGGGCAGAAGACCTAAACAGACATTTCTCCAAAGAAGATATACAGATTGCCAACAAACACATGAAAGAATGCTCAACATCATTAATCATTAGAGACATGCAAATCAAAACTACAATGAGATATCATCTCACACTGGTCAGAATGGCCATCATCAAAAAAATCCAGAAACAATAAATGCTGGAGAGGGTGTGGAGAAAAGGGAACACTCTTGCACTGCTGGTGGGAATGTGTATTTTTACAGCCACTATGGAGAACAGTATGGAGGTTCCTTATAAAACTACAAATAGAACTACCATATGACCCAGCAAACCCACTACTGGGCATATACCCTGAGAAAACCATAATTCAAAAAGAGTCGTGTACCAAAATGTTCATTGCAGCTCTATTTACAATAGCCAGGAGATGGAAGCAACCTAAGTGTCCATCAACAGATGAATGGATAAAGAAGGTGTGGCACATATACACAATGGAATATTACTCAGCCATAAAAAGAAACGAAATTGTTGTTTGTAGTGAGGTGGATGGACCTAGAGTCTGTCATACAGAGTGAAGTAAGTCAGAAAGAGAAAAACAAATACTGTATGCTAACACATATATATGGAATCTAAGAAAAAAAAAAGACATGAAGAACCTAGGGGTAAGAGGGGAATAAAGACACAGACCTACTAGAGAATGGACTTGAGGATATGGGGAGGGGGAAGGGTAAGCTGTGACAAAGTGAGAGAGTGGCATGGACATATATACACTACCAAACATAAAATAGATAGCTGGTGGGAAGCAGCCGCATAGCACAGGGAGATCAGCTCCATGCTTTGTGACCACCTAGAGGGGTGGGATAGAGAGGGTGGGAGGGAGGGAAATTCAAGAGGGAGGAGATATGGAAACATATGTATATGTATAACTGTTTCACTTTGATATAAAGCAGAAACTAACACACCATTGTGAAGCAATTATGCTCCAATAAAGATGTTAAATTAAAAAAAAAAGAGTCCAGTGAAATACTCTTTTGATCTATAAGAAACATCCATGGACATATTTTCAGAACAGATACTTCATTTCTGACTGATTAGTGGTTCTTAATACCTAAAGCTGAAACTCCTCTGCTTGATACCCTTCTTTGAGAGTAGATGTCTGACTACTTATGTAACATGGCAATTATTTTAGCTGCCATGAATCCAGCTTACTTGGGACCATGCTCTTGCCCATTTTGACCACAGTCACCATTGATTAATCAGTTAATTAAAGGGTGAATGGATTGGGGACATTCTTGCCACCCAGACCAGAATTGATATGATGTAATGGAAAGCTACCAAGACTTCTAGACATCATGATTAATTAGTCACATGAACTTAAACTCTGTGTGTCTCAGTTTTCTCCCCTATAGAGTCAGAAGGTTGGATAATATATCCCAGCTTTTGTTATTTTGTGATATATAATACATTTGAGGGTTTTTTTTTCATCTTAGCTACTGTGCTAGGGACTAGAATTACAGTTCTCCTGAGTGTAGTCTTGATATAAAGTCCTATATGAAGGAGCAGAAACACTTCCAAGGTGACTTCCTTCTGCCTGACCCAGGTGGTAGTAAATCTGGCATATAATTTATATATAAAGTTTCAATAAAAGTAGGCTCATGGCCTGGAAACATAGTTTTGGGCTTTGCGGATTTTGTTTGTCTAGGCTAGTTTCTTTTTCATTGATATGGGTAGCTGGACATTTAAATATTCATATATTACTGACTACTTAAAATGGTATAGTGAAATACTATTTAAAAGAACTCTTGGGCTTCCCTGGTGGCGCGGTGGTTGGGAGTCCGCCTGCCGATGCGGGGCGCGCGGGTTCGTGCCCCGGTCCGGGAGGGTCCCGCGTGCCGCGGAGCGGCTGGGCCCGTGGGCCGTGGCCGCTGGGCCTGCGCGTCCGGAGCCTGTGCTCCGCGGCGGGAGGGGCCGCGGCGGTGAGAGGCCCGCGTACCGCAAAAAAGAAAACAAAACAAAACTAAAACTTAATAAAAAACTTATTATCATATATGTTTATACACACACATCTAGTTATATCATAAAAACTGCCAGCTATTCACCAAACCTATATTATCTCTTACTGGATATACAGCTAGACTACATTTCCCAGACTAGAAAGTGCATTCAATATAGCACCCTGCAATTTCTTGGTAAGAATACATTTTAAACGAAACAAAAAAAAAAAAAAAAAAAAGAACTCTTGAGGTTCACATTTTTTGTCATGTCCCACAATTTACAAGGTTTTATCTATCTCTTGACTTTCTCTGCATCTACCTCATAAGTCATACTCCATTGAGGTTCTTAAGACTCTTGTTAGTTGTTGATGTTTTTCTTCTGTCTCTACCTAGTTGGAACAGAAGCTGAAGCATAGATTTTACATGCTTCTGTTTACATGAAATTATATAATAGGGGTGGTGGTGGTGATGTTCTATCTCTATGTGTTAGAAAACCCAGGAAATGGGAATGCTAATAGCCCATAAAACTCTGTGCTAGATTTAAGGAGTTAGGTATTAAATTATTTCTGTTGTGATTTCTGGTTCTAAATGGAGCTAATAATAAGATGTTGTAAGTATATTTGAGTATTACTTGGATTTCTTTTTTCAGGATGAAGGAGTTGTTAAAGAAATCCCTATTACTCATCACGTTAAGGAAGGATATGAGAAAGCAGATCCTGCACAATTTGAGTTACTCAAAGTTCTTGGTCAGGGATCCTTTGGAAAGGTAATAGATGCCTTTTTCCCCATTTGTTTTTCTTCTAAACATTTAGCAAAAAAGTATACACATAGGTAGAAATCTGATAAATGTGCTGTTTCTAAATTGTCAAAGGATACACACAAAGGCGGCTCTAATTTTACTCCTTTTTATTTCTGTTGTATTTTTAGTTCAATTTATTTATACTTCTCTGTAATACTAAAGGTTTTCTAATCCCCTGGGTTCACTGATATCTCTAGGACAAAATATAGCCTGCTATTTATTAGCTGCCTAAATCAAGAAAGTTTGAATTTTGTAAAAGAGATCTTGTTTCTCTGTTCACATGCTGGCATGACCTTAGCTTTCTTTCTTGGTGATTTCATCTGTATTCCTTAGCTCTATCACAGAAGTCAGAATGTATGTATCAATTCATGTACTGAACACATGAATTAATCTATCATCTTTTAAAGCAAATATGTGTATAAAGTTCAGCTATGGTAAGTACTGGGTGATATATGGATTATGTGAAACTCCTGCCTTCAAAGGGCTTAAATTTCAAGGGAAAAAGAAAAATTGAGGAAGATAAACTCTGACACTCATTATTAAAATTGGTTATTAAGGGCTTAATGGTATATGATTCTTGGAAAAGATGTATGTAGGTCCGGTTCCTGACTTTTGTATACCTAACATCTAAGACATGAAAAGTATTGCATACACATATTAAGTAACAGCCTTTAGGAAACAGCAACAGTGGCAATTTAAGGGGAGGAAGTTAATGAGAAACTACTAATTTCAGGGTGGCTGAGATTTAGTTTCAAAGGGGAAAGTAAGGAAGTTGAGCATTGCTTATTTATTATGCTCTGAAACATTATAAAAGAAAGATATTTATTGAACACCTGGTTTGTGTATAACACTTTAAGAAACAGCATTGGTTAATATAAAGTAGACATAGTTGTCTTAAAGTAATCTGATACCTGTGTGGTATAGAATACAACATGTAAAATACAGAGAAACATTTTCAGGACACAAAAAGTACAAGCTAAGGTGGATTATGGTTTGGCAGTGAATTGGTACAGGAGGTATATGATGACAAGGAGATAGGACTTGAATAGTTGTGCTAGGGAGAGTAAAACTAGAAGGAGCTTTCAATAGATTGTATGTGTGGGGGGTGTATTTATAGAATTGACCTGTAGAGTAGGCATGTGCATTTTGAACACCTTTATTTTTTAAAGTTACTAAAAGTACAGTATATAAACAAATATTTTACATTATATTTTATGATGTTAATTTTAGAACAGAGATGAAGTTCTTTTACATCCCCAATATATAAATGCTTACATAGCAACTCAGATAAAATATCACCAGGCAATCATTTCAAGCCATTAAAAGTATATGTTTTGTCATTTGATATATATAAATTTATTCATATGTGTATTTATTTATATCCAGCTTTGTTCCAGAAAGGATTTAAGGCTTTCGTAGATGAATACTAAATAAAATACAATTTAAAATAAGTGGGGAAGATGATGGAATTAGAAAAATTAGAGCAGGAAAGATGAGATGAAGCCAGGAATAAACTCTGTTGTTCACAGATGCATTGTATAAGGGCCTAGAAATGGGGCAAAAGTGAAGACAAATATTTTGGCAGCCATTATAAAGAGGCTGAAACATTTAATTGTATGATTATTGACAGTATCTTTAAGAACCAGATCAAACAGACCAGAGAAATTTTTCTTATGGGGCTTCATGAAGAAAATACAGTATAACATAATAAAATGTCTTCAGTAACTTCTTCACATTAATTATAGTAACATGCTGACAAGTTTTCAATGCAGTCCTTAAAATATTCAGGGAACACTCAGCTTTGTACAGGAACTTTGGTTTAACAAGGATATCATAGAAGCCTTTTAAAAATTCCTAATACTAAAATACAGAATAGTGATCCTTGTGCAGTTCATCAACCAAAGAAATATTAAGGAGGTGGCTTATTTTTTTCTTCTTAGGATGTGAACGTACTTGCTTGTCAGTATTATGTCATTTGAGTAGGCATTGTGTGGGTGGGACTTGTTATATGCTGAACCTATTCAGGAATTTGGCCAAGGCTGTGAATCAGATAAGTGTAGGAGCAATTCCAAGAAACTTTGGGCTGCAGTCTTATTTATAAGTTTTTCTGTGAAAGTCCCATTGTTAAAATGCAATAAATGGAATTTTAACCTATATAATGCTTTGTGACATTGAACATCTATATAGTCTATTTAATTGGGAAAAAATCCTACGAAAATCAGTTGTAAAATTTTACTTTAAAGAAGCATGCATTATCATAAAAGATGCATATAAAATTCTGTACTAAGCACATCAAGTAATGTGTGAATTGAAATGAAGTATACCAAACAACTTACATTAGTTATTTTAAAACACAATAAAATAAAACACTTGAAAACATGTTTGACATTGTCAGACTAGCCTTTCATATATTTCACATGTCAAATCATTTACACAAATCATACATACATTTTAACATTCATGCTTCATATTGTTTTTGCTTTTGTGATAGTAAAGTCTTTAAATATAGGACTTAAAAATGGATTTTTGAAAATATCACACCCTTGCCCTCCTTAGTAATTGATTAGCTATCAAGAGATAGTTTTAAAAATATATGTTTACAACTTAAAATTTCTTGCAAATGGTCCTTTCTCTTCAATCAGTGTTAAAGCTGGGCAGTTCTGCAGTTCACTTCAGCAAACACTTCTTAACGGAAAATATAAAAGTCCATATGACAGAGAGAAAAGTATATTGGAGTAATTCACTCATTCATTTCTCTTCTGAACAATTTCTGAGAATTGGATTAGGGTGACTGAAAAGAAACCTCTCTGATCAGGAAAGAGATGTTTTTAGAAACAGTAGTTTGAAGTCATGCAGCTTCTTCTGTAGTTGATGATGGGAAGAGAGCAGAGTGAGATGATGTTTTCTTATGCTAGGAAAGTTCACTCATTAGACCTGAAAAGAACAAATCAGGTAATGAACAAGTAAACAGTTACATCTCTAGACTGTGAATGATGGCTTCTATTAGATGCCATATTGAGATACTAGTGAGTGTTTTAAGAGATAGGGGAAAAGTGGCTGCTTTGTGTGTCTTTTTTAAAGCCTAGAGTTTTTCCTTTCTTCTTTAATTGTCTCTTTTTACCCTCTGTATTCCATTCTTTTCAACTCCACTAAAGGCTGTGTTCTAGAACAGTGGTTCTCAAAGTGGGGTCTTACTACCCCTGGATATCCACAGGACACTTTCAGGGGGTTCTCAAGGTCAAGACTGTTTTATAATACTAAGATATTATTTGTAAAACTTTTGGCACTTTGGCACAGTCAAGGAAGTGATTTTAAACTACATCAGTAATCATATTCTTCACTGTCACCCACTTACAGTTAAAAAAAAATGTGTTTTACTTAAGAATGTCCTCGAGGTTTTAACAGTGATTAAATTTATCAAGTATCAACCCTTGAGTACACATCTTCTTAATATTGTGTGATGAAATTGAGAAGTACACAAAGTACTTTAGCTGCATACCAAAAGTATGATTGTCTCAAGACAGCACTTTTGCAACTTTTTGAGCTGTGAGCTAAATTAGACACTTTTTTCATGGAAAAGCATTTTTACTTGAAAGAATGATCGACAAACTATGGTTACTTAAACTTGGGTATTTGGTAGATGTTTTCTCAAAAATGAATGGAGCGAACCTGTTATTTCATGGAAAACAACTGATAATATTTTTGTCAATGATAAAATTTGAGCTTTGAAGCAAAAAATTAGAATTTTGGAAAATTTTTATTTGCCACTGTGGGCTCAACTCTTCTCAATACTCAAAAGACTTTCCTGATGAGATTGCTACTGTCAACATTTGGAAGATCTGCATAACTCAGTGAACCGATGTTTTTGAGTTGACCAAACACATGATGTTATCAAATCAGACAACAGTACAAAATCCATTCAAAGTGTCAGGTAGACCATGGATTATTATATAACAGAATATGGACAGTCAATTGATGTGGTTTCAGATTTTTCATTGCAACTGATCTTTAAGAAACTGCCACTTGTCAAATTCTTGTGTCGTATCAAAAAAGAATAACTACAATTATATGGAAAGGCTATTAAAATAGTACTCCCTTTTCCAAATACATATCTGTGTGAGGCCTGATTTTCTTCTTATAATTTAAGCAAAATTACTTAATTGCAACAGATTGAATGTAGAAGCAGGTATGAGAATCCAACTGTCTTCTGTTAAGCCAGATATTAGAGACTTGCAAAAATGTAGATCAGTGTCAATCTTCTCATTGATTTTTTTGTTTTGGAAAAAATATAGTTATCTTTATAAAAATATTTATTCACATATAACAGATATTTATTATTTTTAATGAATCAATACATAGTTAATTTTTTCTGTTTTAATTTCTAATATAGTAAATATCAATAGATATAACCCACAAAAACAAAAGTACTTTAGAGTCATCAGTAATTTTTAGGATTGTAAAAGAATTCTTTTTTTTTTATTATGTTTATCATCTTTAAGGTTTTTCTTTTTCTTTTTTTTTAATATTTATTGGAGTATAGCTACTTTACAATGTTATGTTAGTTTCTACTGTACAGCAAAGTAAAAGAATTCTTGAGACCAAAAATATTGAGAATTGCTTTCTTGGAAGAGACTGAGAAAGATAGTTCTCTTACTTGTGGTGTAGTCAACACTCAAGAAATGACTTGACTCCTTTGTTGTCAACATCTTGGTCACATCATATTGATTAGGAAAGAGGAAACTGTTTATCTACCTTTATTTGCCCATATCAGTAAAACTGAATGAAAACTTTAAGTCTGGTGCTTAGGGTTAATGCCGTTTGCTTAGCTTTGAAGCTTTTGTGTGTGTGTGTGTGTGTGCGTGTGTGTGTGTGTGTGTGTGTGTGTTATGGCAATTAATTTAACCTGCTGTTTAAAAAACTGATATAGACTGAAATCAGCTATACAAATACGTACAAGTCCACTTGTTTGCCAACAGCAGGAAACTTGAAAAATACAGATAAGAAAATGTGCATCTGGGGTCATAGATTCTTTAGCTCACTCAATAAGTTTTATATGACATTTAGAACACCATGGTAATCTAGTTTGTGTTTGTATTCTCTCTAACCCAGATTGAATATATTCTTCTGTGATTAAAAAGCCTGATTTAGCCCTGTTCATTTATAAAATACTAATTTTATTTTCTAGTGAATCTTCGTTATAAAGGAGACCGAGGGTAGGCTATAGGTGTGTTAAATTTGACATTCTGTTCCATTGCTTACTATTTTCATCAGTGAAAAATCATGGATTTTTAGGACTATCCTCTCCAAGTTTAAATGCACTAAAAAGAACTCCATGGAATGAAGCTACTGAAATCTTCTGTGGCAATGCACACTTCCTTGGGGTTCTACATTGTTTGGGGAGATCTTGTTGGAGTTCAGAGTAGATATTAGACATGAAAGTAACATAGGGTAGCAGCTTTGTTAGTCCTTTCAGTACAGAAATGTTTATGGTGAAATGCAAATTTATGATTTGGTTCAAGCCCTGAACTTTTCTTTTCTCCAAAGATAGTTTTATGTTGCAAATCCCAGCCATCTGTTAATATGTGAATTCTCTTGATTAGTCTACTCCAAGTGTGGTATGAACTGTTACTGGCTTACTGTAAGAGATGTTCAAAAACTGAGAGTAAGCATTTATCAACTTTTACAGAAATTTGACAAAGTAATTTTATGTCTAGAATCAATTAGTATAAAAAGGGATTGTATTTTATGACATTTAAATTTCAATTTTCTAAATAATTCATTTTGATTATATTTTATAGAAGTATGGTCTGCAATGGACTTGGAGAAATGGGGGAAAAAAAGACTGGTTGGTCTACACAGAAAGTGTGAGAAGCACTACACTAGATGAGTATGAAAACTGTAAACCTGAAATGGTCCTTGAGTTTAGGTCTGATATAAAGAATAGGAGAAGCAGAGATTAAATTAAGTAAATATTCCACCCCCTCACCTGCCCAGTTGGCTGATACATAATTACCACATAAAATATTTGGATTAAAGGGTTTTAAGCTCTACCTTAGGAAAGAGGCAAGACAAAAAAATACTTAAAAGCTCTCCCATCTGCAGTTTTGTGTGAAAAAGTTAGTTACTTGACCACATTTTAAAGTTAAGCAACACTTACATAGAACTTGCTAGAGTTGAGGATGGCAGGTAAGGCAGTGAACACGTTTTACTAAATAATTAAAAAATTGAAACAACCCTTTACTAATAAATAACTCATAAAACTGTAATATACTCATAGTTATCTTTATAACTGAGGCTTTTTTAAACTTAACTTTTAATGAGTCATAATCCTGGTTTGAAAATATGAGATATTACTTAAGCTTACTTGGTAACTTTAAATAATTTAACTTTCATTTCTTTATTGAAATATTTGCCATCTTGATTCTTTTTCTTGGCAGACAGATAAGAATTGCCTCTGATTTCTTATTAGAAAACAAAATACCTGGTAACTTCTAAAATGGACCAATAGGGAAGTAGAAATGAAGGTATCAAATTAATGGTCATCACATTTGTTTGCTCCTTATTAAGGTAACAAAAAGGAGCTTGGGTCTTATAAGGAGCTCCCTTAGCTCAAATTGTCTTTCATTATATTATTTATCTCTTACATCAGAAACTTCTCAAATGTTCTTTTAAATTTTCTTTTCCACAATAGGATGTATGGGAGTGTGATTCACTATGTGACTGAAAGTGAGAAAATATTAACCAAGTATAATTTATAGGGAAAAGTATATCTTTATAAAATTAGAGAAAATGCAAGGCCGTACGTATGTGTTAATGTATATGTTTAGCAGGAATTACTCATCTTATATAAGCAGTACACAGCATATTTCTTAAAACAAGCTTTACCACATTCTATTTTAATTCTCCTCCTATTAGTTTCTTGTTAGAAAGAAGACTGGTCCTGATGCTGGACAGCTCTATGCAATGAAGGTGTTAAAAAAAGCTTCTTTAAAAGGTAGAAAATTAGAAAGCTTATTAAAATAGAATGTGGTAAAGCTTGTTTTAAGAAATATGCTGTGTACTGCTTATATAAGATGAGTAGATTTAGTTTCCTTTTAACATTAGTAATTGTTACAGATTTCTAGTGGTAAGTGATATTTCTAGGTTTGATATTGGCATATACCCTAATTTAGTGAGAGGGTACCCTAGTAAAAATTTAATGGGATAAAAAGTGACATGTTTTATTTAAAGTGAACTTATTTTATTAAACTATATTCTTTTATTTCAAGATTCTTATTTTTTCTGTCTATCTGTTTTGGTATTGCATATTGAGAAAGCACAGCCACCTGCATACACTTATATACACTGTCTTCCAGGCTGTGATAACAATAACACTGTGTTCAGTTTTAATCAATAAACTCATTTGAACAATTTGGAGACTAATATATAATAAATGCTTATTCACCAAATAACTTTGTGTCTCCTTAACACATCTCTAGATCTAAACTGAATTTGTTAGCTTTCTGAGAATATGGTAATTACTGTCTAGGAATATAGACTGAAAATTTGGGCACTTATAAAGTTATGTTTTATATTTCCGTATTTTTGTTTGGTGAATTACTGATGGAATCTCTACTGAAATTATATACGAGAGCAATATATTCTATCCTTCTGTAATTTTTAGTTCGAGACAGAGTTCGGACAAAGATGGAGAGGGATATACTGGTGGAAGTAAATCATCCATTTATTGTCAAATTGCACTATGGTATGTAATCTTTAAAAAAAAATATGGAATTAGAGAACTAAGATTTCCTTTCAGACAATAATATAACAGGGTATAAATACTTCAAACAGGAAATGAATATGGAATGTTTTAATACATTTAACTATGTAAAATGTATTTATCTGAAATAAGAATTAATATCTAACTTTTAGTTGTCTTTCCTGTATTTGTTGGTTAACTTGTCTAAGGTAACAGGATAGTGTCTTCTGATTACTTGTCTAGTAGTATTTCTGTACTAGGCTATACCTCCAGGGATCTTAGGCTATAAACTACTGTGATAATTTCTTCAAAACATTTTTGTGTTTGGAAGGGCTCCTCTTACATGTTCATAATGAGCATATTAATCTTACTTCCTCATTCTGTTGAAGAGGACCATATGGTATATTAGTCTATTTGAGTTATTTTTTCTTATGTTTGGCAGGAGAGGAATACCAGTGAGAAGCAATAGGTACAATGGGAAGAACATGAATTTGGAGTCAGACAGTTCGGAGGATTTTTTTTTTTTTTAATTGAGATATAGTTGACTTACAGTATCATATAAGTTTCAGGTGTACAATATAGTGTTTCACAATTTTAAGGTTATATCCCATTTATATTTACTATAAAATATTGGTGATGAATCCTTGTGTTGTACAATATATCCTTGTAGCTTACTTATTTTATACATAGTAGTTTGTACCTCTTAATCCCCTACCCCTATCTTGCTCCATCCCCCTCCCTCTCCCCACTGGTAAACACTAGTTTGTTCTCTATATCTATGAGTCGGTTTCTTTTTAGTTATATTCCCTAGTTTTATTTTTTAGATTCCACATAGAAGGGATATCATAAAATATTTGTCTTTGATTTTCACTAAACATAATATTCTCTATGTCCATTCATGTTGTTGAAATGGCAATATTTCATTCTTTTTTATGGCTGATTAATAATCTCTGTGTGTGTGTGTGTATGTGTGTGTATGTGTGTGAGTGTGTGTGTGTGTGTGTGTGTGTGTGTACACCACAACATATGTTTTTTCTCTTATTTTTTTCTTATTGGAGAATAATTGCTTTAAAATGGTGTGTTAGTTTCTGCTTTATAACAAAGTGAATCAGTTATACATATACATATGTTCCCATATCTCCTCCTTCTTGCATCTCCCTCCCTCCCACACTCCCTATCCCACACATCCAGGTGATCACAAAGCACCGAGCTGATCTCCCTGTGCTATGTGGCTGCTTCCCACTAGCTATCTATTTTACATTTGGTAGTGTATACATGTCCATGCCACTCTCTGATTTTGTCACAGCTTACCCTTCCCCCTCCCCATATCCGCAAGTCCATTCTATAGTCGTTCTGTGTCTTTATTTCCGTCTTACCCCTAGGTATTTCATGACATTTTTTTTCTTAAATTCCATATATATGTGTTAGCATATGGTATTTGTCTTTCTCTTTCTGACTTACTTCACTCTGTATGACAGACTCTAGGTCCATCCACCTCACTACAAATAACTCAATTTCATTTCTTTTTTATGGCTGAGTAATATTCCATTGTATATATGTGCCACATCTTCTTTATCCATTCATGCCATGATAGACACTTAGGTTGATTCCATCTCCTGGCTATTGTAAGTAGAGCTGCAATGAAGATTTTGGTACATGACTCTTTTTGAATTAAGGTTTTCTCAGGGTATATGCCCAGTAGTGGGATTGCTGGGTCATATGGTAGATCTATTTTAAGATTTTTAAGGAACCTCCATACTGTTCTCCATACTGACTGTACCAATTCACATTCCCACCAGCAGTGCAAGAGTGTTCCCTTTTCTCCACACCCTCTCCAGCATTTATTGTTTCTAGATTTTTGGATGATGGCCACTTTGACCATTGTGAGATGATATCTCATTGTAGTTTGATTTGCATTTCTCTAATGATTAATGATGTTGAGCATTCTTTCATGTGTTTGTTGGCAATCTGTATATCTTCTCTGGAGAAATGTCTATTTAGATCTTCTGCCCATATGTGCATTGGGTTGTTTGGTTTTTTCTTGTTATTGAGCTGTATGAGCTGCTTATAAAGTTTTCAGATTAATCCTTTATCAGTTGCTTCATTTACAAATATTTTCTCCCAATCTGAGGGTTGTCTTTTGGTCTTGTTTATGGTTTCCTTGGCTGTGCAAAAGCTTTGAAGTTTCATTAGGTCTCATTGGTTTATTTTTGTTTTTATTTCCATTTCTCTAGGAGGTGGGTCAAAAAGGATATGGCTGTGATTTATGTCATAGAGAGTGCTTCCTATGATTTCCTCTAAGAGTTTGATAGTTTCTGGCCTTACATTTAGGTCTTTAATCCATTTTGAGCTTATTTTTGTGTATGGTGTTAAGGAGTGATCTAATCTCATACTTTTACATGTACCTGATCAGTTTTTCCAGCACCACTTATTGAAGAGTCTGTCCTTTCTCCACTGTACATTCCTGCCTCGATTATCAAAGTAAGGTGAACATATGTGCATGGGTTTATCTCTGGGCTTTCTATCCTGTTCCATTGCTCTATATTTCTGTTTTTGTGCCAGTACCATACTGTCTTGATTACTGTAGCTTTGTAGTATAGTCTGAAGTCAGGGAGCCTCATTCCTCCAGCTCCGTTTTTTGTTCTCAAGATTCGTTTGGCTATTCGGGCTCTTTTGTGTTTCCATACAAATTGTGAAATTTTTTGTTCTAGTTCTGTGAAAAATGCCAGTGGTAGTTTGATAGGGATTGCATTGAATCTGTAGATTGCTTTGGGTAGTAGAGTCATTTTTGCAATGTTGATTCTTCCAATCCAAGAACATGGTATATCTCTCCATCTATTTGTATCATCTTTAGTTTCTTTCATCAGTGTTTTATTATTTTCTGCATACAGGTCTTTTGTCTCCTTAGGTAGGTTTATTCCTCGGTATTTTATTATTTTTGTTGCAATGGTAAATGGGAGTGTTTTCTTGATTTCACTTTCAGATTTTTCATCATTAGTGTCTAGGAATGCCAGACATTTCTGTGCATTAATTTTGTATCCTGCTACTTTACCAAATTCATTGATTAGCTCTAGTAGTTTTCTGGTAGCATCTTTAGGATTCTCTCTGTATAGTATCATGAAACCTGCAAACAGGGACAGCTTTACTTCTTCTTTTCCAATTTGGATTCATTTTATTTCCTTTTCTTCTCTGATTGCTGTGGCTAAAACTTCCAAAACTATGTTGAATAAGAGTGGTGAGAGTGGGCAACCTTGTCTTGTTCCTGATCTTAGTGGAAATGCTTTCAGTTTTTCACCATTGAGGATGATGTTGGCTGTGGGCTTATCATATATGGCCTTTATTATGTTGAGGAAAGTTCCCTCGGTGCCTACTTTCTGGAGGGTTTTTATCATAAATTGGTGTTGAATTTTGTCGAAAGCTTTCTCTGCATCTATTGAGATCACCATATGGTTTTTCTCTTTCAGTTTGTTAATATGGTGTATCACGTTGATCGATTTGTGTATATTGAAGAATCCTTGCATTCCTGGAATAAACCCCACTTTATCACGGTGTGTGGTCCTTTTAATGTGCTGTTGCATTCTGTTTGCTAGTATTTCATTGAGCATTTTTGCATCTATGTTCATCAGTGATATTGACCTGTAGTTTTCTTTCTTTGTGACATCCTCGTCTGGTTTTGGTATCAGGGTGATGGTGGTCTCGTAGAATGAGTTTGGGAGTGTTCCTCCCTCTGCTCTATTTTGGAAGAGTTTGAGAAGGATAGGTATTAGCTCTTCAGTAAATGTTTGATAGAATTCGCTTGTGAAGCCATCTGGTCCTGGAGTTTTGTTTGTTGGAAGATTTTTAATCACATTTTCAATTTCAGTGCTTGTGATTGGTCTGTTCATATTTTGTATTTCTTACTGATTCAGTCTTGGCATGTTGTGCATTTCTAAGAATTTGTCCATTTCTTCCAGGTTGTCCATTTTATTGGCATAGAGTTGCCTGTAGTAATCTCTCATTATCTTTTGTATTTCTGCAGTGTTGGTTGTTACTTCTCCTTTTTCATTTCTGATACTAATGATTTGAGTCTTCACCCTTTTTTTTCTTGATGAGTTTGACTATTGGTTTATCAATTTTGTTTATATTCTCAAAGAACCAGCTTTTAGTTTTATTCATCTTTGCTATCGTTTCCTTCATTTCTTTTTCATTTATTTCTGATCTGATCTTTATGATTTATGTCATTCTGCTAACTTTGGTTTGTTTTTTTTTTGTTCTTCTTTCTCTAATTGCTTTAGGTTCAAGGTTAGGTTGTTTATTTGAGATGTTTCCTGTTTCTTAAGGTGGGCTTGTACTGCTATAAACTTCCCTCTTAGAACTGCTTTTGCTGCATTCTGTAAGTTTTGGGTCATTGTGTCTCCATTGTCATTTGTTTCTAGGTATTTTTTTATTTCCTCTTTGATTTCTTCAGTGATCACTTCGTTATTAAGTAGTGTGTTGTTTAGCCTCCATGTGTTTGTATTTTTTACAGATCTTTTCCTGTAATTAATATTTAGTCTCATAACGTTGTGGTCGGGACAGATACTTGATACAATTTCAATTTTCTTAAATTTACTAAGGCTTGATTTGTGACCCAAGATATGATCTATCCTGGAGAATATTCCATGAGCACTTCAGAAAAATGTGTATTCTGTTGCTTTTGGATGGAATGTCATATAAATATCAATTAAGTCCATCTTGTTTAATGTATCATTTAAAGCTTGTGTTTCCTTATTTATTTTCATTTTGGTTGATCTGTCCATTGGGGAAAGTGGGGTGGTAAAGTCCCCTACTATGAATGTGTTACTGTCGATTTCCCATTTTATGGCTGCTTTTATTTGCCTTATGTATTGAGGTGGCCCTATGTTGGGTGCATAAATATTTACAAGTGCTATATCTTCTTCTTGGATTGATCCCTTTATCATTATGCAGTGTCCTTTTTGTCTCTTCTAATAGTCTTTATTTTAAAGTCTATTTTGTCTGATATGAGAATTGATACTCTAGCTTTCTTTTGGTTTCCATTTGCATGGAATATCTTTTTCCATCCCCTTACTTTCAGTCTGTATGTGTCTCTAGGTCTGAAGTGTGTCTCTTGTAGACAGCATATATATGGGTCTTGTTTTTGTATCCATTCAGCCAATCTGTGTCTTTTGGTGGGAGCATTTAGTCCATTTACATTTAAGGTAATTATCGATATGTATGTTCCTATTCCCATTTTCTAAATTGTTTTGGGTTCGTTATTATAGGACTTTTCCTTCTCTTGTGTTTTTGTCTAGAGAAGTTCCTTTAGCATTTGTTGTAAAGCTGGTTTGGTGGTGCTGAACTCTCTCAGCTTTTGCTTGTCTGTAAAGGTTTTAATTTCTCCATCAAATCTGAATGAGATCCTTGCTGGGTAGAGTAATCTTGGTTGCAGGTTTTTCTCCTTCATCACTTTCAGTATGTCCTGCCACTCCCTTCTGGCTTGTAGAGTTTCTGCTGAGAGATCAGCTGTTAACCTTATGGGGATTCCCTTGTGTGTTATTTGTTGTTTTTCCCTTGCTGCTTTTAATATGCTTTCTTTGTATTTAGTTTTTGACAGTTTGATTAATATGTGTCTTGGCGTATTTCTCCTTGAATTTATCCTGTATGGGACTCTCTGTGCTTCCTGGACTTGATTAACGATTTCCTTTCAACCCCTATAATTTGAATGTTGGTGCGTTTAATGTTGTCCCAGAGGTCTCTGAGACTGTCCTCAGTTCTTTTCATTCTTTTTTTTTATTCTGCTCTGCAGTAGTTATTTCCACTATTTTATCTTCCAGGTCACTTATACGTTATTCTGCCACTGATCCCATCTGGAGTATTTTTAATTTCATTAATTGTGTTGTTCATCATTGCTTGTTTCATCTTTATTTCTTCTAGGTCCTTGTTAACTGTTTCTTGCATATTGTCTATTCTATTTCCAAGATTTTGGGTCATCTTTACTATCATTATTCTGAATTCTTGTTCAGGTAGACTGCCTATTTCCTCTTCATTTGTTAGGTCTGGTGGGTTTTTATCTTGCTCCTTCATCTGCTGTGTTTTTATGTCTTCTCATTTTGCTTATCTTACTGTGTTTGGGGTCTCCTTTTTGCAGGCTGCAGGTTCATAGTTCCTGTTGTTTTTGGTGTTTGTCCCCAGTGGCTAATGTTGGTTCAGTGGTTGTGTAGGCTTCCTGGTGGAGGGGACTAGTACCTGTGTTCTGGTGGATGAGGCTGGATCTTGTCCTTCTGGTAGGCAGGTCCATGTTTGGTGGTGTATTTTGGGGTGTCTGTGGACTTATTATGATTTTAGGCAGCCTCTCTGCTAATGGGTGGGGTTGTGATCCTGTCTTCCTAGCTGTTTGGCAAAGGGTGTCAAGCAGTGTAACTTGCTGGTCGTTGAATGAAGCTGCGTGCTGGTGTTGAGATTGAGATCTCTGGGAGATTTTTGCCGTTTGATGTTATGTGGAGCTGGGAGGTCTCTTGTGGACCAGTGTTCTGAAGTTCGCTCTCCTGCCTCAGAGGCCCAGCACTGACTCCTGGCTGCAGAACCAGGAGCCTTTCATCCACATGAATCAGAATGAAAGGGAGAAAATGTAGAAAGAAAGAAAGAAAGAAAAGAAAAAGAAAATAAGATAAAATAAAATAGTTATTAAAATAAAAAATAATTATCAAGAAAGAAACTTTTTTAAAAAGGAAAAAAGAAAAAAAAGGAAGGATAGAACCCTAGGACAAATGGTGAAAGAAAGCTACACAGACAAAATCTCACACAGAATCATACACATACACACTCACAAAAAGAGGAAAAGTGGAAAAAAATAATAAATCTTGCTCTCAAAGTCCATCTCCTCAATTTGGGCTGATTTGTTGTCTATTCATATATTCTACAGATGCAGGGTACTTCAAGTTGATTGTGGAGCTTTAATCCGCTGCTTCTGAGGTGGCTGGGAGAGATTTCCCTTTCTGTTCTTTGTTCCCACAGCTCCTGGGGCTCAGCTTTGAATTTTGTCCCGCCTCTGCGTGTAGGTCGCTTCAGGGCATCTGTTCTTCACTCAGACAGGAAGCCGTTAAAGGACTAGCTGCTTTGGAGGCTCTGGCTCACTCAGGCCATGGGGAGGGTCAGGTGCGGATGCGGGGCGAGCTTGTGGTGGCAGAGGGCGGCAGGACATTGCAGCAGCCTGAGGCACGCAGTGCATTCTCCCTGGGAAGTTGTCCCTGGATCCTGGGACCCTGGCAATGGCGGGCTGCACAGGCTCCCTGGAAGGGAGGTGTGGATAGTGACATGTTCTCGCACACAGGCTTCTTGGTGGCCGCAGCAGCAGCCTTAGCATCTCATGACCATCTCTGGGGTCCACGCTATTAGCTGCGGCTGGTGCCTGTCTCTGGAGCTCCTTTAAGCTGCACTCTTAATCCCCTCTTCTCATTCACCAGGAAACAAAGAGGGAAGCAAAGGTCTCTTGCCTCTTCAGTAGGTCCAGACTTTTCCCCGGACTCCCTCCCGGCTAGCCGTGGTGCACTAATACCCTGCAGGCTGTATTCACGCCGCCAACCCCAGTCCTCTCCCTGCGCTCCGACCAAAACCCAAGCCTCAGCTCCCAGCCCCGCCCACCCCAGCGAGTGAGCAGACAAGCCTCTAGTGCCGGAGTGTGCTGGTCGCCACCGATCCTCTGTGCGGGAATCTCTCCACTTTGCCTTCCCCACCTCTGTTGCTGTGCTCTCCTCCGCTGCTCTGAAGCTTCCCCCCTCTGCCACCTACAGTCTCTGCCCATGAAGGGGCTTCCTAGTGTGTGGAAACCTTTCCTCCTTCACGACTCCCTCCCACTGGTGCGGGTCCCGTCCCTATTCTTTTGTCTCTGTTTATTCTGTTTTCTTTTGCCCTACCCAGGTACGTGGGGAGTTTCTTGCCTTTTGGGAGGTCTGTGGTCTTCTGCCAGCATTCAGTAGGTGTTCTGTAGGAGTTGTTCCACATGTAGATGTATTTCTGGTGTATCTGTGGGGAGGAAGGTGGTCTCCGCGTCTTACACTTCCACCATCTTCCCGATTCCTCCCACCACATCTTTTTTATCCATTCACCTGTTGATGGACACTTAGGTTGCTTCTCTATCTTGGCTATTGTAAAAAATGTTGCTGTGAACATTGGGGTGCATATATTTTTTGTAGTAATATTTTCTTTTTCTTCATATATATATCCAGGAGTGGAATCACTGGATCGTATGATAGTTATATTTTTATTTTTTTGATGAACCTCCATACTGTTTTCCACAGTGGCTGCACCAATTTACATTTCTTTTGACAGTGTATGAGAGTTCCTTTTTCTCTACATCTTCTCCAACATGTGTTATTTGTAGACTTTTTGATTATAGCCATTCTGACAGGTGTGAGGTGATATGTCATAGTTGTTTTGATATGGGGTTTTGATACTCTGATGATTAGCGATGTTGAGCATTTTTTCATGTGTCAGTTGGCTATCTGTATATCTTCTTTGGAAAAATGTCCATTCAGGTGTTCTGCCCACTTTTTAATTGGGTTGTTTGTTTTTCTGATGATGAGATATATGAGCTGTTTATATATTTTGGATAAATTCCTTATTGGTCATATCATTTGCAAATATTTTCTCCCATTCAGTAGGTTTGTTCATTTCATTGATGGTTTCCTTTGCTGTGCAAAAGCTTTTAATTTTATTTAGGTCCCATTTGCTTATTTTTGCTTTTGTTTCCATTTCCTGAGGAGTCATATCCAAAAAAAACATTGCTATGATTTATGTCAAAGAGTATTCTGCCTGTGTTCTCTTCTAGGAATTTTATGGTTTAGGTCTTTAATACATTTTGAGCTTATTTTTGTATGTGGTGTTAGAGAATGTTCTAATTTCATTCTTTTACATGCAACTGTCCAGTTTTCCCAGCACCACTTATTGAAGAGACTGTTTTTCTCCATTGTATATTCTTGCCTCCTTTGTCATAGATTAATTGACCATAAGTGCGTGGGTTTATTTCTGTGCTCTCTATTCTATTCCATTGATCTGTATGGCTCTTTTTGTGACCGTACCATACTGTTTTGATTTTTGTAGTTTTTAGCATGGTCTAATAGGGAGTGTGATGCCTCTAGCTTTATTCTTCTTTTCCATTATTGAATAAAATAATGAATCCATAAAACTATTTGTAATAAAATAATGAATCCATAAAACTATTTGTGCTATTTCTGTGAAAAATGCCATTGTTATTTTGATAGTCATTGCATTGTATCTGTAGATTGCTTTGGGTCACCAATATTAATTCTTCCAATCCATGCAGTTCTGAGTTTTAATCACGGCTCCATTGCTAGTTTAATGTATGCATGAGATTGTGGCATTTGGTTTTCCTGGAGAATTCAATGGCATATACATTATTAAATCACTGATCCAATCTACTATGTCACTCTCAATTTTTGAAATTTAAAAAGATAGCAGCTATTGATTTTATTCTTAGGTGATTTTGACAAATAATGCATTATAGTATGTACCCAACTCTCTCTGTAAAAATCCCTCTAGAATTTTCCACCCATTATTCTTTTATTCCCCATTACCCTAATGGAATGAGAGTAGTAGTATTATCTAAAGATTTCCTTCCTTGAGTCTCTAGGATATCATTAGATTAATCACTAAACACCAGTTGTGTTCAAAACATTCTATTCAATTCAGTGGGCTCTAGAGGTGAAATAATCTCTGATCTCAAGAAATGTATAATCTATAAGGAACACAGTCATGTAAGTCCAATTAATTATATAAATCAAAATGGATTAAGTACCATAAGAGAGACATAAATAAAGTGCAATTAGATCTCAAAAGTAGTAACAAGTAATTCTGATGGGGAAGAGGTTAAGGATGCTACAGGGAAATGTGAAAAGAGGGAAATCCTTAATAGAAGAAAGCTAAATAGAGGGGGTGGCATTTTTGTTCAGCTTGACAGAATTAGTAGGTGGGGAAGTAGAGTTAAGGCGATTGCAGTAGAACATGGTGCTCCATAAATCAGGAAAACAACAGTGGTACAAGTTTCTGTGTAAAGCTACATCCAAGGTTGATTATGTTCTGGGAAGGGGTTTATAGCTTTTTCAACACTAGTTTTAATTTTGAGATAATGTTATCCAATCATGGACCATGTGAGTAAATGCTTAATTGCTCTATAGTGTTCAGTAATAAAATTCTAATCATATATATTAATTTAAAACTATGCTAAGCTTTGTAAGCCTTAAAAATTATTATTACTACATTCTAATTTCTAATTAGCCTTTCAGACTGAAGGGAAGCTGTATTTAATACTGGATTTTCTCAGAGGAGGAGATGTCTTCACAAGATTATCCAAAGAGGTGAGTATTTGTAAATTTTTGCTATATTTTATTGAAACAAAACTAAGAATAATTGTTTGTTTTTCTTTTGCTAATTACTTTTTTTCCTACAAAAATTTTAAATAATTATTCTTTTTTTGTTACATAGTATTTAGTGAATGTGCCAGTTAATGGCATTTTCTGTCTGCCTGTCATTTAGATCATCTCAATGTGTTACTCATTTTTCTCTTAGGCACAAGATCAGTATAAATAACTGGATGAAGTAGCTAGGGGCAAACCTAGGACTTTGGCTACTCAAGCTACCAGAATGCCTCTGGGAGTAGTGTTTAATTTATTCATGTTTAAAACAGCTTCATGGAGGTACAGTTGACATACACTAAACTGCACATATTAAAGTACATGCTTTGATAAATTTTGACATTTGTATAAACTTGTGAAACCATCAGCACAGTCAAAATATTTAGTTTATTCATCATCCCCAACAGTTTTCTTATGCTCTTTTTTAATGCTTCCCTCCTGCCTGACCCTTACTGAATCTGTTTTCTGTCACTGTTTGGTTTGCATGTTCTAGGACTTTATATAAATGGAATCATATAATATGTGTTCTTTTTTTGGTCTGGCTTTTAAACTCAGCATAATTATTTTGAGATTCATCCAAGTTGTTGCACGTATCAGTAGTTCATTTTTGTTGCTGAGTGGTATTCCACTGTATGGATATACAATGATTTGTTTATTCATTCACTTGTTGACGGATATGTGTGTTTTTTTGAAATTTTGGATATTACTAATAAAGCTGCTACAAACTTTCATGTACAAGTGATTGTATGGACATGTGTTCATCTTTCATGGTTAAATACCTAAGAATATAATGACTGGGTTATATAGTAGGTCTATATTTTAACATTTTAAGGATACTGTCAAACTGTTTTCCAAAGAAAATTGTTATATAATTTGTTATATAATTTTTACATTCCCACCAGCAGTATATGAGAGTTTCAGTTGCTCCCTATCCTTACCAACATTTGGTGTGGTCAGTCTTGTTTTAATTTTGAACATCTGGTAAGTATGTAGTGATACCATATTGTGATTTTGAATTGCATTACCCTAATGACTAATGATGTTAGACATCTCTTCATGTGCTTATTTGACACATATCTATCGTTTTTGATGAAATGTCTGTTTAAATCTTTGGCCCATTTTTTTATTGGGTAATTTTCTTACTGAATTTTGAGTCTTTATATATTTTGGATGGTAAGTCCTTTATCATGTATGTTTGAAAATATTTTCTTCTGGTCTATGACTTGTCTTTTCATGCTCTTTACAGGTGTTTCAAAAAGCAGTTCTTAATTTTGATGAAGTCTGATTTATATATTTTTTTCCTTTTATGAATTGTGTTTTTTGGTGTCCTGCTTAAGGAATATTCACCTAATCCTAGGTCACAAAGATTTTCTCTTATATTTTCTAGAAGTTTTGTAGTTTCTGGTTTTACATTTACGTTTATAATCAATTTTGAGTTCATTTTCATATAATGTGATAAATGTGTTGAAGTCCTTTTTATCGTATATAGATATCTCATTGTTTTAGCATCATCATTGGAGAATACTGTGCTTTCTCCACTCAATTATCTTGCATTTTTTTGTTGAAAATTGATTGACCATATATGTGAAGATCTATTTGTAGACACTGTTCTGTTCAGTTGATCTGTTTGTCTGTCTTTATGCCAATAAAACACTTTCTTGATTACTGTACTTTTATAATATGTCTTAAAGTCAGGTACTGCAAATCCTTGAGCTTTGCTCTTCTTTTTCAAAGTTGTTTTGCCTCTTCTAGGTCCTTTGCATTTCCATATCAATTTAAAAATCAGCTTTTCACTTTCTACAAAAAAGCCTGCTGGGATTTTGATTGGGATTGTATTGAATCTGTAGTTCAATTTGCCGATAATTGACATTTTCACAGTATTGAGTCTTCCAATCCATGAACATAGTATCTCTCTCCGTTTATTTAAGTCTTCTGTAATTTCTCTCAGCAATGTCTTGTCATTTTCAGTGTACAGGTCTTGCATGTCTTTTGTCAGATTTATTGCTAAGTATTTTCTTTTTAAAAAATGCTGTTGTAACTTGAATTACTTTCTTAATTTTATTTTCAAATTGGATGGAAATATGATTACTATTTTTGTATATTGGACTTTGTATCCCACAGTATAAATAAAATTACTGATTTTATCTGGCAACTTTTTGGTAGACTATAAATAGAATTTTCTATTGGTAATCTGCACATAAGGAGTTTTACTTCTTCTTTTCCATTATGGACATCGTCTATTTGTCTTTGTTACACTGGCTTGATCCTCCAGATCAGTGTTGAAAAGTATTGGTAAGAGCAGACATTCTTGCCTTTTTTCTGATTTTAGGGGGGAAAGCATATTTTCACCATAAATTACAAAGTTAAATATAGGTCTTTTTGCATGTTCTTTATCAGGTTGAGAAAGTTCCCTTCTATTACTAGTTTGTTGGGTTTTTATTAGGAATGTATGTTAGATTTTGTCAAATCCTTTTTTTTTTTGCAGTTATTGAGATGATGATCATGTTTTTTTTTCTTCTTTAATCTTTTAATATGGTGAATTACATTGATTGTCAGATGTTGAAGCAGCCTTGCATCTGTGGATGAACCCCATGTAGTCATGATGTATTATCCTTTGTGCATATTATTGGACGTTATTTACTAAAAGTTTGTTAAGAATTTTTGCATCTATTTTCATGAGAGATATTTGACTGTAGTTTTCTTTATTGTTTATTTCTAAATTTGGTGTCTGAGCAATTCTGGTTTCATAGAATGAGTTGGGTAGAATTTTCTCCTCTTCAATTTTTTGGAAAAGTTCAATGTTAAATTGTCATTAAATGATTGGTAGTATTCACTAGTGAAGGTATATGGGCCTGAAGTGTTTTTTTAATGGTATGGTGTTTAACTATAAATTCAATTTATTTAATATACTTAGGGCTATTCAGTTCATCTTTCTTTTTGAATGAGCTTTAGTATCTTGTGTCTTTTAAGGAATTTGTCCATTTCATCAAAGTTATCAAATTCACTGGCATAAAGTTTTCATATTATCCCCTTATGACTTGTATAGGTGTAGAATCGTTAGTAATGTTGATATCATCATTCCTGATGTTGGTATTTTGTGTATTCTTTTTGTATCTCACTTAGCATTGCTAGAGGTTTATCAATTTTATTGTTCTTCTTAGAGAATCAGCCAACTTTTGGTTTCACTGATTTTCTCTATTGTATTTGTTTTCTGTTTCATTGTTTTCCACTTTAATCTTTATTACTTCATTTTTCTCTGCTTAATTTTGTGTTACACTAGCTTTTCTGGTTTTTAAGATGGAAGCAGAAATTATTGATTTGAGACTTTTTCTTCTTTTCTAATATAAGCATATAATGTTACAAGTTTCCCTCTAAATACTGCTTTAGCATCATCTCACAAATTTTGATATGGGATGTTTTTATTTTTCTTTAGTTCATCATATTTTCTAATTTCCTTTTATTTCTTCTTTGTCTCATGCATTATTTAGAAGTATGCTGATTAATTTAAAAATATTTAGGCAGTTTCCAGATAAATTGCTATTATTGATTTCTAAATTAATTTTATTGTAGTCATAAAGCACACTTTGTATGATTTGAATTCTCTTAAATTCACTTAAATTATTTTATGCTTCAGAATATGGTATATTATGGCAAATGTTCAACGTGTACTTGAGAAGAATGTGTATTCTGCTTTTGGGTAGTAGAAGGTTCTGTAAATGTCAATTAGATTAAGTTGGTTGATAGTGGTATTAAGTCAACTATATTCTTCCTAATTTTTTCTCTACATGTTCTAACATTTTTTGAGAGACAGGGATTGAAACCATTTACTATAATTATGGATTCATCTATTTCTTCTTGAATTTCTGTCAGATTTTGCTTCATGTATTTCAAAGTTCTGTTATTAAGTGCATAAACCTTTAGGGTTATCATTCCCTCTTGGTGAATTGACCCTTTGTCATTATGAGATGACTTATTTTATCCTGCTAATGTTCTTTGCTTTGAAATCTACGTCAATATTAATACAGGCACTCCAGGTTTTTAAAAAATTAGTGTTAGTTTAGTATATTGTTTTCCATATTTTTTTTAACATCTTTATTGTGGTATAATTGCTTTACAATGGTGTGTTAGTTTCTGCTTTATAACAGAGTGAATCAGTTATACATATACATATGTTCCCATATCTTTTCCCTCTTTGTCTCCCAACCTCCCACCCTCCCTATCCCACCCCTCCAGGCAGCCACAAAGAACGGAGCCGGTATCCATGTGCCATGCGGCTGCTTCCCACTGGCTATCTACCTTACGTTTGTCAGTATATATATGTCCATGTCTCTCTCTTGCCCTAACACACCTCACCCTTCCCCCTCCCCATATCCTCAAGTCTGTTCTCCAGTAGGTCTGTGTCTTTATTCCTGTTTTAACCCTAGGTTATTCATAACATTATTTTTCCTTAAATTCCATATATATGTGTTAGCATATGGTATTTGTCTTTCTCTTTCTGACTTACTTCACTCTGTATGACAGACTCTAGGTCTATCCACCTCATTACAAATAGCTCAATTTCATTTCTTTTTATGGCTGAGTAATATTCCATTGTATATATGTGCCACATCTTCTTTATCCATTCATCCGACGGCGGGCACTTAGGTTGTTTCCATCTCCGGGCTATTGTAAATAGAGCTGCAATGAACATTTTGGTACATGACTCTTTCTGAATTCTGGTTTCCTCAGGGTATATACCTAGTAGTGGGATTGCTGGGTCATATGGTAGTTCTATTTGTAGTTTTTTAAGGAACCTCCATACTGTTCTCCATAGTGGCTGAACCAATTCACATTCCCACCAGCAGTGCAAGAGTGTTCCCTTTTCTCCACACCCTCTCCAGCATTTATTGTTTCTAGATTTTTTGATGATGGCCATTCTGACTGGTGTGAGATGATATCTCATTGTAGTTTTGATTTGCATTTCTCTAATGATTAATGATGTTGAGCATTCTTTCATGTGTTTGTTGGCAGTCTGTATATCTTCTTTGGAGAAATGTCTATTTAGGTCTTCTGCCCATTTTTGGATTGGGTTGTTTATTTTTTTGTTATTGAGCTGCATGAGCTGCCTGTAAATTTTAGAGATTAATCCTTTGTCAGTTGATTCATTTGCAAATATTTTCTCCCATTCTGAGGGCTGTCTTTTGGTCTTGTTTATGGTTTCCTTGGCTATGCAAAAGCTTTGAAGTTTCATTAGGTCCAATTTGTTTATTTTTGTTTTTATCTCCATTACTCTAGGAGATGGGTCAAAAAGGATCTTGCTGTGATTTATGTCATAGAGTGTTCTGCCTATGTTTTCCTCTAAGAGTTTGATAGTTTCTGGCCTTACATTTAGGTCTTTAATCCATTTTGAGCTTATTTTTGTGAATGGTGTTAGGGAGTGATCTAGTCTCATACTTTTACATGTACCTGTCCAGTTTTCCCAGCACCACTTATTGAAGAGGCTGTCCTTTCTCCAATGTACGTTCCTGCCACCTTTATCAAAGATAAGGTGTCCATATGTGCGTGGGTTTATCTCTGGGCTTTCTGTCCTATTCCATTGATCTATCTTTCTGTTTTTGTGCCAGTACAATACTGTCTTATTTACTGTAGCTTTGTAGTATAGTCTGAAGTCAGGGAGCCTCATTCCTCCAGCTCCATTTTTCGTTCTCAAGATTGCTTTGGCTATTCGGGGTCTTTTGTGTTTCCATACAAATTGTGAAATTTTTTGTTCTAGTTCTGTGAAAAATGCCAGTGGTAGTTTGATAGGGATTGCATTGAATCTATAGATTGCTTTGGGTAGTAGAGTCATTTTCACAATGTTGATTCTTCCAATCCAAGAACATGGTATATCTCTCCATCTGTTTGTATCATCTTTAATTTCTTTCATCAGTGTCTTATAATTTTCTGCATACAGGTCTTTTGTCTCCTTAGGTAGGTTTATTCCTAGATATTTTATTCTTTTTGTTGCAATGGTAAATGGGAGTGTTTTCTTGATTTCACTTTCAGATTTTTCATCATTAGTATATAGGAATGCCAGAGATTTCTGTGCATTAATTTTGTATCCTGCTACTTTACCAAATTCATTGATTAGCTCTAGTAGTTTTCTGGTAGCATCTTTAGGATTCTCTATGTATAGTATCATGTCATCTGCAAACAGTGACAGCTTTACTTCTTCTTTTCCGATTTGGATTCCTTTTATTTTCCTTTCTTCTCTGATTGCTGTGGCTAAAACTTCCAGAACTATGTTGAATAAGAGTGGTGAGAGTGGGCAACCTTGTCTTGTTCCTGAGCTTAGTGGAAATGCTTTCAGTTTTTCACCATTGAGGATGATGTTCGCTGTGGGCTTGTCACATACGGCCTTTATTATGTTGAGGAAAGTTCCCTCTACACCTACTTTCTGCAGGGTTTTTATCATAAATGGGTGTTGAATTTTGTCAAAAGCTTTCTCTGCATCTATTGAGATGATCATATGGTTTTTCTCCTTCAATTTGTTAATATGGTTTATCACATTGATAGATTTGCATATATTGAAGAATCCTTGCATTCCTGGAATAAACCCCCCTTGATCGGTGTGTATGATCCTTTTAATGTGCTTTTGGATTCTGTTTGCTACTATTTTGTTGAGGATTTTTGCATCTATGTTCAGTGATATTGGCCTGTAGTTTTCTTTCTTTGTGACATCCTTGTCTGGTTTTGGTATCAAGGTGATGGTGGCCTCATAGAATGAGTTTGGGAGTATTCCTCCCTCTGCTATATTTTGGAAGAGTTTGAGAAGGATAGTTGTTAGGTCTTCTCTAAATGTTTGATAGAATTCGCCTGTGAAGCCATCTGGCCCTGGGCTTCTGTGTGTTGGAAGATTTTTAATCACAGTTTCAATTTCAGTGTTTGTGATTAGTCTGTTCATATTTTTTACTTCTTACTGATTCAGTCTTGGTAGTTTTTGCATTTCTAAGAATTTGTCCATTTCTTCCAGATTGTCCATTTTATTGGCATAGAGCTGCTTGTAGTAATCTCTCATGATCTTTTTTTATTTCTGCAGTGTCAGTTGTTACTTCTTTTCCATTTCTAATTCTATTGATTTGAGTCTTCTCCCTTTTTCTCTTGATGAGTCTGCCTAATGGGTTATCTATTTTGTTTATGTTCTCAAAGAACCAGATTGTAGTTTTATTGATCTTTCCTATTGTTTCTTTCATTTCTTTTTCATTTATTTCTGAGCTGATTTTTATGATTTCTTTCCTTCTGCTAACTCTGGGGTTTTTTTGTTCTTCTTTCTCTAACTGCTTGAGATGCAAGGTTAGGTTGTTTATTCGAGATGTTTCCTGCTTCTTAAGGTGGGCTTGTATTGCTATAAATTTCCCTCTTAGAACTGCTTTTGCTGCATCCCATAGGTTTTGGGTTGTTGTGCCTCCATTGTCGTTTGTTTCTAGGTATTTTTTAATTTCCTCTTTGATTTCTTCAGTGATCACTTCGTTATTAAGTAGTGTATAGTTTAGCCTCCATGTGTTTGTATTTTTCCAGGTCTTTTCCTATAATTGATATCTAGTCTCATGGCGTTTTGGTCGGAAAAGATACTTGATACAATTTCAATTTTCTTAAATTTACCAAGGCTTGATTTGTGACCCAAGATATGATCTATCCTGGAGAATGTTCCATGAGCACTTGAGAAAAATGTGTATTCTGTTGCTTTTGGATGGAGTGTCCTATAAATATCAATTAAGTCCATCTTGTTTAATGTATCATTTAAAGCTTGTGTTTCTTTATTTACTTTCATTTTGGATAATCAGTCCATTGGTGAAAGTGGGGTGTTGAAGTCCCCTACTATGAATGTGTTACTGTTGACTTCCCCTTTTATGGCTGCTAGTATTTGCCTTATGTATTGAGGTGCTCCTATGTTGGGTGCATAAATATTTACAATTGTTATATCTTCTTCTTGGATCGATTCCTTGATCATTATGTAGTGTCCTTCTTTGTCTCTTCTAATAGTCTTTATTTTAAAGTCTATTTTGTCTGATATGAGAATTGATACTCCAGCTTCCTTTTGGTTTCCATTTGTATGGAATATTTTCTTCCATCCCCTTACTTTCAGTCTGTATGTGTCTCTAGGTCTGAAGTGGGTCTCTTGTAGACAGCATATATATGGGTCTTGTTTTTGTATCCATTCAGCCAATCTGTGTCTTTTGGTGGGAGCATTTAGTCGATTTACATTTAAGGTAATTATTGATATGTATGTTCCTATTCCTATTTTCTAAATTGTTTTCAGTTTGTTATTCTAGGAATTTTCCTTGTCTCGTGTTTTTGTCTAGAGAAGTTCCTTTAGCATTTGTTGTAAAGCTGATTTGGTGGTGCTGAACTCTCTCAGCTTTTGCTTGTCTGTAAAGGTTTTAATTTCTCCATCAAATCTGAATGAGATCCTTGCTGGGTAGAGTAATCTTGGTTGCAGGTTTTTCTCCTTCATCACTTTCAGTATGTCCTGCCACTCCCTTCTGGCCTGTAGAGTTTCTGCTGAGAGATCAGCTGTTAACCTTATGGGGATTCCCTTGTGTGTTATTGTTTTTCCCTTGCTGCTTTTAATATGCTTTCTTTGTATTTAGTTTTTGACAGTTTGATTAATATGTATCTTGGTGTGTTTCTCCTTGGATTTATCCTGTATGGGACTCTCTGTGCTTCCTGCAGTTGATTAACTATTTCCTTTCCCATATTAGGGAAGTTTTCAACTATAATCTCTTCAAA
The DNA here is from genome assembly GCF_000442215.2 of Lipotes vexillifer. Taxonomy (NCBI): domain Eukaryota; kingdom Metazoa; phylum Chordata; class Mammalia; order Artiodactyla; family Lipotidae; genus Lipotes; species Lipotes vexillifer. Next base: position 759,423 of record NW_006783290.1, read on the forward strand.
TATTTTCTCAGTCCCTTTCTTCTTCTCTTCTTCTTCTGGAACCCCTATAATTTGAATGTTGGTGCGTTTAATGTTGTCCCAGAGGTCTCTGAGACTGTCCTCAGTTCTTTTCATTCTTTTTTCTTTATTCTGCTCTGCAGTAGTTATTTCCACTATTTTATCTTCCAGGTCACTTATCCGTTCTTCTGCCTCATTTATTCTGTTATTGGTCCCATCTAGAGTAGTTTTCATTTCATTTTTTGTGTTGTTCATCATTGTTTGTTTCATCTTTATTTCTTCTAGGTCTTTATTAACTGTTTCTTGCATTTTGTTCATTCTATTTTCAAGATTTTGGATCATCTTTACTATCATTACTCTGAATTCTTTTTCAGGTAGACTGCCTATTTCCTCTTCATTTGTTAGGTCTGGTGGGTTTTTATCTTGCTCCTTCATCTGCTGTGTGTTTTTCTGTCTTCTCATTTTGCTTTTCTTACTGTGTTGGGTTTCACCTTTTTACAGGCTGCAAGTTCGTAGTTCCTGTTGTTTTTGATGTCTGTCTCCAGTGGCTAAGGTTGGTTCAGTGGGTTGTGTAGGCTTCCTGGTGGAGGGGACTAGTGGCTGTGTTGTGGTGTATGAGGCTAGATCTTGTCTCTCTAGTGGGAAGGTCCACGTCTGGTGGTGTGTTTTGGGGTGTCTGGACTTATTATGATTTTAGGCAGCCTCTCTGCTAGTGGGTGGGGTTGTGTTCCTGTCTTGCTATTTGGTTGGCATAGGTTGTCCAGCTGTGTAGGTTGCTGGTCGTTGAGTGAAGCTGGGTGCTGGTGATGAGATGGAGATCTCTGGGAGATTTTCGCCTTTTGATGTTATGTGGAGCTGGGAGTTCTCTTGTGGACCAGGGTCCTCATGTTGGCTCTCCCACCTCAGAGGCAGAGTCCTGACTCCTGGCTGGAGCACCAAGAGCCTTTCATCCACTCGGCTCAGAATAAAAGTGAGAGAAAGTAGAGAGAAGTAGAAGAAGTAGGAAGAAAAGAAAGAAAAAAGAAAGAAAGAAAGAAAGAAAGGAGGGAAGGAAGGAAGGAGGGAAGGAAGGAAGGAGGGAAGGAAGAAAGAAAGAAAGAACGAAAGAAGAAAAGAAGGAAAGAAGGAAGGAACGAAGGAAGGAGGGAAGGAAGAAAAAAACAGAAAGAAGATACAGTATAATAAAATGAAGTATAATAAAGGTATTGAATTAAAAAATAATTATTCAGAGAAAAAAAGAAAAAAAAAGCGGCGGATAGAACCTTAGGACAAATGGTGGAAACAAAGCTATACAGAGAAAATCTTACATAGAAGCATACACATACACCCTCACAAAAAGAGGTAAACGGGGAAAAATCATAAAACTTGCTCTCCAAGTCCACCTCCTCAATTTGGGATGATTCGTTGTCTAAAGGAGGGAAGGAAGGAGAGAAAGATAGAAAGAAGGTAAAGTATAATAGAGTTCTTTAAATTAAAATTAATTATTAAGAAAAAAAACAATGGATGGATAGAACGCTAGGACAAATGGTGGAAGCTTAGCTATACAGACAAGATGTCACACAGAAGCATACACATACACATTCACAAAAAGAGGAAAAGGGGAAAAAATCATAGATCTTGCTCTAGAAGTCCACCTCCTCAATTTGGGATGATTCACTGTCTATTCATGTATTCCACAGAAGCAGGGTACATCAAGCTGATTGTGGAGCTTTAATCCGCTGTTTCTGAGGCTGCTGGGAGAGATTTCCCTTTCTCTTCTTTGTTCTCACAGCTCACAGGGGCTCAGCTTTCGATTTGGCCCTGCCTCTGCGTGTAGGTCGCTGGAGGGCGTCTCTTCTTTGCTCAGACGGGACGGGGTTAAAGGAGCCGCTGATTCGGGGGCTCTGGCTCACTCAGGCCAGGTGGGGGAGGGAGGGGCACGGAGTGCGGGGTGGGCCTGCAGCGGCAGAGGTAAGGTAGGCGTGACGTTGCAGCAGCCTGAGGCCCGTCCTGTGTTCTTCCTGGGAAGTTGTCCCTGGATCCCGGGAACCTGGCTGCACAGGCTCCCCAGAAGAGGTGTGTGGATAGTGACCTGTGCTCTCACACAGGCCCCTTGGTGACGTCAGCAGCAGCCTTAGCGTCTCCTACCCGTCTCTGGGGTTCACGCTTTTATCCGCGGCTCGCGCCCCTCTCTGAGGTTCGTGCCTGTAGCCGCGGCTCGCGCCCGTCTCTGGGGTCCGCGCTTTTAGCCGCGGCTCTCACCCGTTTCTGGAGTTCCTTTAAGCAGCGCTCTTAAAACTCTCTCCTCGCGCACCAGGAAACAAAGAGGGAAGAAAAAGTCTCTTGCCTCCTCAGCAGGTGCAGACATTTCTCCGTACTCCCTCCCGGCTAGCCGTGTTGCACTAACCCCTTCGGGCTATGTTCAAGCCGCCAACCCCAGTCCTCTCCCTGAGCTCAGACCAAAACCCGAGCCTCGGCTCGCAGCCCCGCCCACCCCGGTGGGTGAGCACACAAGCCTCTCGGGCTGGTGAGTGCCAGTCGGCACCGATCCTCTATGCAGGAATCTCTCCACTTTGCCCTCCGCACCCCTGTTGCTGTGCTCTCCTCCGCGGCCCCGAAGCTCCCCGCTCCACCTCCCGCAATCTTTACCCGCGAAGGGGCTTCCTAGTGTGTGGAGACCTTTCCGGTTTCACAGCTCCCTCCCACTAGTGCAGGTGCCGTCCCTATTCTTTTGTCTCTGTTTTTAATTATTTTTTTTTCCTTTTGCCCTACCCAGGTATGTGGGGAGTTTCTTGCCTTTTGGGAGTTCTGAGGTCTTCTGCCAGCATTCAGTAGGTGTTCTGTAGGAGTTCTTCCACATGTAGATATATTTCTGGTGTATCTGTGGGGAGGAAGGTGATCTCCGCGTCTTACTCCTCCGCCATCTTCCCCCGTCTCCCATATTTTTATTTAATCTATTTGTCTTTATATTTAATGTGCAGTACTTAAGGCAGCATGTAATTGTCCTTGTCTTTTATACAGTCTGAAAATCTATGCTTTTTAATGGGTGTGTCAGACTTGTTACATTTAATCTGACTATTGATATGGTTGGGTTTGAATGTCCATCTTTCTATTCATGGAGTTATTTTTGTCCCTTGTGTTCTTTGTTCTTTTATTTCTCTTTTGCTGCCTCTTTTTTTTTTTTCTTTGTGGTACGTGGGCCTCTCACTGTTGTGGCCTCTCCCGTTGTGGAGCACAGGCTCTGGACGTGCAGGCTCAGCGGCCATGGCTCACAGGCCTAGCCGCTCTGCGGCATGTGGGATCTTCCCAGACCAGGGCACGAACCCGTGTCCCCTGCATCGGCAGGTGGACTCTCAACCCCTGCGCCACCAGGGAAGCCCTGCTGCCTTATTTTTAATTAATTATTTTTCATGATTTTATTTTTATACCTTTGGTTGGCTTTTTATTAAAATGACATTTTGTTGTTGTGTTATTTTAGTAGTTGCTTCAGGGTTTGTAGTATAAATTTTTAATTCAGGAGTCAGGAATCTATAGTCTCAGGCCAAATATGGCCTGTTGATTTTTTTGTAAATAAAGTTTTATTGGAACACAACCACACCCATTTGTTTAAGTATTGTCTATGGTTGCTTTTGTGCTTCAGTGGCAGCATAATTGTATGGCCATTTTTTATTGGATGGCAGTTCATTTTTTATTGGATGTCAAGTGTTATGAATTTAATTTTCTTGTACTCTAGATACTTGTGTTTTCTTATAAGTAGTATTTAGCTTTGTTCTGGGATGCAGTTAATCTGCTGAGTCTTGCTTTTAACCTTTGTTATGTGGTACCAAAGCAGAATTTAGGATTAATTTTTCCCAATACTGAAACATGACCCTTCTTAGTACTCTAACCAGCCTATCAGTTATGAGATTTTTCACTCTCACTGTTTGGTACAGGACTTATCCTGGTCCTTTGTGAGCTCTGTGAATTATTTTTCAAAAATCTTTTAGGGTTGTTCTTTTCCTGGGCTCAAGTAGTTTCCTTAGATCCATGATTGGGAATTCTTCATTGGATGGCAGACATCCTGAAATTCACCTTGTTAGGTGATGGATTGTTTTGTATTCCTATAAGTATTATTGAACTTCGTTCTGGAATTTGTGCAGAACTAGTTTATTTCAGATTGTTAAACTGGACCAGAGCAGTGTCTAATCGGGATGATTTTACACCAGTGTGAAGCATCTGATTACTCTGTCCAGTGCCCTGTGAATTATGAGGTTTTCTGCTCTGTGTGGAGGTAATAGGAACTCTTCCTGGCCCTGTGTGAGTTCCATGGATTAGTCCCTCTAATACTTCCATTGGTTATTTTTCTGGCTCAGGTTTCCTCACTCACATGTGCTGAGCATTTCTCTGCTGAATACTTGAGAGAGACCATCTACATAACTCTACAGTTCTCTCTCTGTAATTCTCCCTTCTGTACTCTATCTTATAAATTCTGTCCTTCTTGTCTCCCCACTCTCTCAGCTCCATCTCATCAACTCAGGAGACTTCCAGGCTCTGGCCTGACTTTTCCCTCCCTGCATTGCTGCTTAAGAACTCTTTCCAGGTAGTGAGCTAGGACAGTTGTATGGTTGTTTCCATCTCTCAATATTCACTGTCCTTTGTTGTGATGTCCAGTGTCTTGAAAAGTGCCATTTCATATAGTTTGTCCTGTGTTTTAGTTGTTTCAGATGGGAGATTAAATCCTGTCTTTGTCTACCTCATTTTGTCTTGAAGTGGTAGTCTGGGAGTAGAATTTTAATTGGGTGATAGTGGTTCAACATTTCATTTCCATAATTAAAATATGAGAAAACTACTCTTGATTCTCAGAATTCTAGAACTTTCTGTGAGAAAGGAACAGTGTGATTCTGGGATGCTAGCTAGTGCTTAAGTGGCTAAGACCTGTCTCTCTGTCTACCTCTACCTGTCTACCTCCAGTATAGAACATTCCATGCATGAACATAGACTGTGACCTTGGTATATTCTTCACTCTAAAACAGAGTTCAGTATGTGATGGGGTCTGTCTAGGACCCCCTTCCCAGGGGGTCTTTAAAGGACCTTATTAAAAGCTGGTTCCAAGACACAGAGGGACAATAGTATAACAAGTATTCATGATTTCTTGTGTTAGACTGTAGAAGCGTGAAGAATACGTTTGAGAAATTCTTACTTGTAGTCATTTCTAATTTTCTTTTAAACTCTTTAGACCTCCATTCTCGATGTGGGACTATCTAAACCCATACTAGCACAGAGATGCAGTCAGTAAGTTTTGATTCCTATGTCTGGAATATTAGGTAAGAACAAGCATTTTAAATGCATTTCCCAAAAGACAATAAATTCCTATATTCATTGAACAGGCTGCTAAGAAATTTAATGCTTACTTCTATAGACAGCTTATTAATGTTTTTTATTGGTTATACTTAATGTGCATGTACAAAAAACTGCTATATCATCAAAAATGAGAACTTACTCTTTATGCCTTAGAAAAAGACTTTTTTTTTTTTTTTTTCGGTACACGGGCCTCTCACTGTTGTGGCCTCTCCCGTTGCGGAGCACAGGCTCTGGACGCGCAGGCTCAGCGGCCATGGCTTACGGGCCCAGCCGCTCCATGGCATGTGGAATCTTCCCGGACCGGAGCACGAACCCGTGTCCTGTGCATTGGCAGGCAGACTCTCAACCACTGCGCCACCAGGGAAGCCCAGAAAAAGACTTTTAAAAATACATTTTTGTATTTGTTAAAGAAATTTATAATGTATGTCATATATATTTTAAAGGGAACAGCACCTCCCCAAATTTCTCTCCACACACACACACACACACACACACACACACACACACACACACACCTCTTAGATCATACCATATTTTGCTAATGTCAAGAAAATACAATGAGATGAATGGCTGAGAATTATAAAACTTCCAGTTCTTCCAGAATTAATTTGTAGACTTAACAAAATTTCAAACAAAGTCCCAATAGGAATTCTTGTTTGAAATTGACAGATGATTTTGTCAGCGTGTTTGGAAAAGTAAACAAGTGAAAAGAACTAAGACATTTTGAAAATAAAGAACACCATTTCCTTGCCCTACCTCTTGTTTAAAACTTTATAAAGCTACTGCTATAAGCAAACCATCGCAGTATCAACACAAGATTAGAAACATACTGTATAGTCCAGGAATATTCTGGTATATATGACTTACCATATATTATTATAATAGAGGAAGAAGCACAAGTTAATGGCAAAGAGAATGATTGTTCAGTAAACCGTGTATGAGAAATTGGTTAGAAATTTCAGAAAAAAAAAACATTTTAAATTGTCATCACTACCACATACAAAGATAAGTCTTACTTACATTAAAGAGCTAAATTTGGAAAACTTCTCATCCTAAAAGAATATGCAACTGAATGTGTAGTTGACTATTGAATGGAGGTCTCCTAAATCATTAAAGTAATGAAGTAAAATCATACAGAAATTATATGTAAATTTGACTATATAAAATTAAGAATTACTGAACATCAAAAACCAGCACAAAGTGGGGAAAATGTTTACAAATAATATGATGGAGGGCTGACATTTTTAATATTTAAAGGGCCTGTACCAATTGAAAAGACAGTAAGTAAATAATGGAAGATAGGCAAAAACATTGCTGATAATTCACTAAAAAAATAGAAAGGCCACTAGACAGGGAAAATTATATAGCCTAAAAATCAGAACAATTGATTCCATTTTTGTATATCAAATTAGAAAAGATATTTTAAAAGGGTATATTCAATGCTATCATGGATGTAGTAAGACAGATGCTTTCATAAGCTGCTGATGGGAATGTAAGTTATTGTAAACCTTTGACAAATAATTTTATTCTGTATGTCAAAAGTCTTGGACTATTATTCTCTTTGACTGCCTAGTATTTGCTTTTTTATTTCTCAGAAATCCATTTTGGGGAAATAAACACAAATATCAAAAATATATATGCATATTACAGAGTTATTTATAATAGTGAAAAACTGGAAATAACCTAAATGAACATTAGGTAAATTATAGTAAATTAGTATGTTGAGATTGTACAGCTATTGAAAACTCTTTATTAATAAGTTAAAGATATAGAAGAATGCCTATAATATAATATTAAGTGGGGAAAAAGGAGGCCACTAAATAGTTTATGTAGTGTGATCTCAAATATGTTAAAACACACACCCTCATACATACATACGTGAACGACTTGAAGAGTGGACAGAAAGGCTAGCAGTCCTTACCTCATGGTTCTGGGGCTTTAGATGATTTTTATTTAGGGGGAGACTCAGGATAATTAGTGAATAGAAAAGCATTAATGGTAGTGAACCTGAAACTTAAAAAGTTATAACATAAAATATGGCAGAAATGGCTTCTGGGGAAGAGGTAGTTCTTAGGGACAATTATTTCTGAGTTCAAATCCTGCCTGCTTCTTACTGTGTTGTTCTAGGCAAGTTACTTTATCACTCTGAGTCTCCATATGTAAGGTGGTGATAATACCTACCTCATAGGGTTGTTTAGAAGATTGTAATAACAGATTGTAATAACATAATGAAAAGTGGCTGGCACGTGATAGTTACTTAATAAGTTTCTTATTTGTGTCCATCATGAAGCTTTCCTCAGAGACAATTTCATGACAAGATAATATGCTTGTCATAAACTGTAAACTAGGCAGTTTTCTTCTTTTAGCGTTTGAAAGATTTTTGTTTAGGGTTTTCTTATGTGTCAAATTTCCATGAACGTTTTGATTAGCCTTCCTCAGAAGTGAAATAGGTAACATCTGTTTTTCTTCTTAATAAAATACCAAGTGAAAATGATGTTCTTATACTTTTACCATTATAATGTTCAAATGAATTCTCCTGAAACTTAGATAATGAACAATCATTGTTTTTCTATAGAACATTTTAAAAAGTGGGTGTAATATCAAAATTTATCTTTCATTGCTCATTCTCAGAAATTTTACTAGTACCTGAGTCTGCATAATGTAATTCAGTGGCCATAATTCTAAGTGGGCAAGCCAGTTATAAGATTTTATGATATTTCATTAAAATTTTGAGTTTTCCTAATAATCTAGATATTTCTTTAATGAAAATAACCAATTTCTAGACAAGTTATTTGTTTTGCCAATTGGAAGCCCTTGATAAATCTTAAAAATTACATCTAATGGTTGAGTAATGCCCAATTTTGTGTGTAAATTAACACTCACTTTTGAATGAATATAGACATAAACCTATAACAATAATACCTCATGGTTACACACATAGGATTTTACAATTTTCAAAGTATTTTTCCCCAAATAAACTAAGCTGACTCTTAAAACAACCTTGTTAAGTAGATGTAGCAGATACTATTATCCTTATTTTACAGATTTGAAAACTGAAGCCCCGAGGGCTAAGTGAAATGTCAAACATTACACTGCTAATTCTAATTCCAAGTCCAGTGCACTTTTCACTTCATCATAGCACCTCTGTTCCCAGGCAGAAAAAAGATTGAGGAATTCAGTGCCTTTAAGCTCATGTATTCTACTAGCAGAAGAGTCCTGAAGCTACCCCTTAGGTCAGAGATTGTGTTTAGAACTGTGTTTAATATGAGTTACTAATTCGACAACTTATGTTGGTATAATTGAAGCTTTAGGTTAATAGAGCTGCTAAAAGCAAAATTCCTGAGAAGTGATAGTAGACAGTGAAAGAGAAAATAGTAGACATAGTGGAATTACCAATGCTAAAACAAAATATCTAATATACTGCAAAGATCCTGAGAGCATCCCTATATAGTAGTGTACTAAATATAATAAGCACATTATGACACCAAGTCATTTTTAAAAAGGTAAATCCTGTGCAGTACATTCAGGGTAAAAAGATATGCAAGCCACATAATATGTTTTAGGAAGATCTACATTAAAATGGTTAATGTTGAAGAGAAGGATTTCTTTTTAATTTTTCAGTTTATTTAATTAATTAATTTATTTATTTTAATTTATTTATTTACTTTTATTTTTTGGCTGCATTGGGTCTTCGTTGCTGCATGTGGGCTTTCTCTAGTTGCAGTGAGCGAGGACTACTCTTCGTTGTGGTGCGCAGGCTTCTCATTATGGTGGCTTTCTCTTGTTGCAGAGCACGGGCTCTAGGCGCATGGGCTTCAGTAGCTGCAGCACATGGGCTCAGTAGTTGTGGCTTGTGGGCTTTAGAGAGCAGGATAAGTGGTTGTGGCGCACTGGCTTAGTTGCTCCGCGGCATGTGAGATCTTCTCGGACCAGGGCTCCAACCTGTTTCCCCTGCATTGGCAGGTGGGTTCTTAACCACTGTGCCACCAGGGAAGTCTGAGAAGGATTCTTAAATAGTTTAGTTCCATCTATATACTTCTTTTATTTTCTTGTTTGCCTAGATTTGTCTGTTTACTGGTTTTTAAAGAAGAAAATTTAAATAAATTCAACATTTAAAAAAAGATCAAATGGTAAATTATTATTTTATTCTAGGTTCTGTTTACAGAGGAAGATGTGAAATTCTACCTCGCAGAGCTGGCCCTTGCTTTGGATCATCTGCACCGATTAGGAATTGTATATAGAGACCTGAAGCCAGAAAAGTAAAGCTATATTGTCTTTATGTATCCCTGTTACCAGTATTTCTATAACTACGTTTTTCTCCATTAAGTCTTATATTTTAAAGATTATATGAAAATATACATGAATTATACAGTTATATGAAACTTACTTTAAAAAGTAATCTTCATAGGATACCCATTGATTTTAAATTAGTCATTTCAAAATTTTCCAGTAGATCAAATAGATATTGACCTCTTTTATGATGATTTTTATGTAAATGTTTTATGTAAAAATATTTTATCCCACATTGTTGAATGTGAATTTTGGTTTACAGCATTTTGCTTGATGAAATAGGACATATCAAGTTAACAGGTATGCAAATTTTCTCATTCTACCCTAAGCCTGTTTTATATTTTTTGTTATTTTAATATATATATTTGTCTAAGCCTATTTTTTCCCTCTTTCTTGATTTAATTTACATTTTGTTTATTTCTTTGGTCAACTAAAATTCATTTAAAGGGTGGATAAGATAAGTCTCAATATGCTCTAATTGTAATACCAAAAAATTATATGGTAGAGTCACTGTCCTCATTAAGAAATGACATTTGGTTTTCTAGGAAAAATCACATCATTTTTGTTTCATTCTAGGCTGAAAGATTTATGATAAGTAGTTATCACATTTGAAATATAGTGAATTATAAACTTCTGAACCAAGTGTTTCATAATAAGAGGTTCATTTTATTCTTTCTTTTGTAAAAACACATTTTATTTTACTTCATTTTGAATGTTGAGTGTTTACTGTATGTGAAACACTGCTAATTTTCACAGGAACTTTAGGTATAAAGTATCCTTATTATACCATTAAAAATACCTTTAATTTTCAAATAATTATAGACTCACAATAAGTTGCAAAAATAGTACCAAGAGGTCCTGTGTACTGTCACCCAGCTTCCCCCAATGGTGACATTTTACAAAATTACAGTGCATTATCAAACCCAGGAAATTGATAGGTACAGTTACAACTAACTAGACTATATACTTTACTTGAATTTCACCAGTTTTTGCACGTATTATTTTTTTGTTTGTCTTTGTGTATATCTCCATGACATTTTTTTCACATATGTAGAGTCAAATACCATCACCACAATCAATAAGCAAAACTGATCTATAACCACAAAAGAACTCTCCTGTGCTGCCCATTTATAGTCACCCTTCCCACCTTCCCTAAATACTGGCAACCACTTATCTGTTCTATATCTCTAAGTTTGTTATTTTAAGAATATGATATAAATAGAACTGTATAGTAGTCACACACCTGAACATTTATCCTAGAGAAATAAATACTTACATGCACACGAAAAAACTAAATATGAATTTTCATAGCAGCTCTGTTTGTAATAGCCCAAGGCTGGAAATGTCCCAAATGTCCTTCAGAGAGTGAATGGATAAACAAACTGTGATACATCTATGCAATGGAATACTACCCAGCAATAAAAAGGAAATAACTCTTGATATATGCAGCAACTTGGATGGACTCAAGGGCATTGTGCTGAGTGAGCCAATCTCAAAAGGTTACTTATGTTTTAAATAGATAGTAAATTCTGTATTTAATTATCAGAATGTTAAAACAGAGATAAAATGAAGATGTGGGCTTTACAGAGAATTTTGGACCAGTACACTTTAATGGTAAGTTGCTTTAAATTCCTAAGTATACTTCTTCAATGTAAAAATAAAGTATGAAGTTGTTAACTTGAAAGCTCAAGTAAATGTGACAAAGTTCAAGTAAAGTTTAGTAAATCTTTTTTTTGATTCATAGCCTGATTCTCTTTCTACTATATGAAAGAAGCAAAGCAGATTTAAAGAGATTCAAAGAGGATAAGGAAGAGAAATATGAAGGGAACAGTAGAGTTTTGAAATTTTATATAATACATAATTTTTATTTTACAACAATCAATCTTTAGTTGCAATGATAATTAGAATTTAATTCTTTTCATTTTTCTTAATAAGTTATGCCTGTTTTGTCATGGGTGAGGAAGAAAGGTGGGGAAAGATTGGGTGAATAATGATATCAACTTGTTTTATATTTAGTCTTATAATATGAATTCTGCTTTTACACCTTTTGGACTTAAATGGGCTGAGGAGTAAAGAGTAGTTAGAATCAATGTTAATTTATAAGCAAGGGACACAAGGCTTGTGACAGGAAGAAACTGTGATTTATATATTTTTTCAAACAATTTAATCTATTTTCCTTTAAAGTGACACCAATATTTCTTTAAAGAAATATACAATGATAAATATTAGATAATTTACAGTTTCATGATTATAACAGAATTCAAAGTCTTGTAATGAATAATAAATTTATGGATTTAACCTCACAACATTCCAGTAAGGTTGGTTAAAGTGTGACCATTCATAGCAAGTGTTTTAAAACATTTCATTTTTTTTCATTCTTTCCTTTAATTTCTTTTTATTTTTATTCTTCCTTTCTTTTTCTTTATTTTCTTTTTCTTCCTTTCTTGCTTTCTTACCTGCTGTGCCTTTTTCCTCCTTCCTTCCCTTCCTTTTTTCCCTCCTCTTCCTATCTCCTTCCTTCCATTTTGAATACTATCATCGAGTACTATTTGCTCGATGAACTATGGTTATTCTTTTGGTTTATTTGGTGAACTATGTTATTCATTTCTATCACAGCCTGTGGAATCTGTAGAGGAAGCACAGGTCACGTTGGCATCTTCTTAGAAGCAGACAGAAAGATTCCACAGCTGTCTCTTCCTGAGTTCAGTTTTCTTTGTTCAAGTTTGCATGCTTTGGCTGGTCTGGTAAATGTGCTGAGTCAGGTGTAGTACTTTCAGTGAGCCCTTAGGGTTCTCATTTTAGGCAAAGGATCCAATTTCTCTGAGACATTAACTCAATTAACAACACAGCCCTGTAAATGAAAAGGCAGGAGAGGCCAGAACTGGGAATCAAGTGTGAGGAGAGGGTGCTATGGATGTGGAGGGTCAGGGCATTTGGACAAGGATGGATGTAAGAGTATCACAAACCTGGGTGGGAAAGGGAATCTGGAGTCTCCAGAATCACTTCTGAGGGACATAATTCAGAAGTAATTTTTATAAAGAGAGGGAAGATAAAATATGCAGTGTCAGAAATTAAATCACACAGTACTTGAGCTGAATATTTAAGAAAAAATGTATACATAAGAAAATAGTTTTAAGTAATTTTTATGGCTATCTGAAAATTAGGCACTGAAATTACTTTTACATATAGTAGATACTCATAAAAGTGTTGTGTTTTGGACATGCTTTTAAAATTTAAACTCTTTAAAAGAGTCATTTAAGGAAACAAAGGTATATCTCATCCCCCCCCCACCAAAAACCCTTTATATAGCTGATTTCTACATTTTCTTTTCAAATTAGTGTTTTGGAAAAAACACTGATTAACATATGTCTTATTTAATCTTGTAGCTAACTCTTATTATTGTAAAAATTTTTGTCAGTTGATTGCTGAGCAAATTCTAGTGTTAAATGTCAGTTTTGTCAGAAATAGTACAGCAAAAGACCTTTATGGAGTGGTGTAATCTCTGAAAGGTAACAGAGGATAAGAAAATTCTCTTCCCCTCTTCCTTCTCTGTGGAATGGCCAAAGAAGCCAGTGTTCTTCTCTACAAGGTAGGTTGTTATATTCAGCTGAACTGACCTCAGAGACTAGGTTTCATTAAATTTAATTTTGAAACGGAATTGTAGAGTTTAAAAGCCTTAAAATGTGGAGAAAGAGCATAGTACATTGAAAAGATTTTTAAAAATTATGCTGAAAATCATAATGCATTCAGTTATTATACAAGAATAAGTATTTTTTAAATGAAAATATTGAGTATGGTTAGAAAATCAGTTCCAAGGGGTCCTAAAATTAAGTATTAATATTGTATTTTATTTTAAAAGAGAATTATAGGGCTTATAATTTTTCATTTATAGAATTAAGGTATAATTTACATAGAGTAAAACTCATTGTTCTTGTGATAATGGAACTAATTTGTATCTTGACTGCATCATTGTCATTATTGTGGTTGTGATGTTGTAATATAGCTTTGTAAGATAATACCATGGGGGAGACTGGCTAAAGGGTAAACGGGATCTCTGTAGTATTTCACATAATTGTGTGTGAGTCTACAGTTGCCTCAAAATACAAAAGTTTATTTTTTAAAGTTACTTTTTTGTGTATAGTTTTGCAAACTTTGACAAATGCATACAGTCAGCATCAAGATATAAAACAGTTCCCTCACGCCCCAGAATTTTCCCATTATAAGTCAATTCTCCCTTTACCCCTTGACGACCACCAATCTGCTTTCTGGTGCTATGGTTTTGCCTTTTCCACAAAATAATATAAATAGGAAGACAGTATATAGGTATATAGTCTTTTGAATCTGGCGTTATTTATTTAGTATAGTGCTTTTGAGATTCATCTATACTGTTGTGTGTATCAGTAATTTCTTTTTTTATTACTGAGTAGTATTACATTTTATGATGGTGCCATGGTTTGTTTGTCCAATCCCCAATTAAAGGCATTTGGGTTGTTTCCTGTTTTTGACAGTAACAAATAAAGCAACTAGAAATATTTTTGTACAGGTTTTATGTGAACATAATTTTTTATTTCACATCAGTAAATAGCAAAGTGGTGGGATTGGTTGATCATATGGGAAGTGTGTGTTTAACTTAATGAGAAACCTCCAAACCGTTTTCCAAAGTGCTTGTACCATTTTGCATACCCATTAGCGATGTATGAGAGTTCCAGTTGCTCTGCATCCATGCCATTACTTGGTATTGTCAGTATTTTTTATTTTAGCACTAGTAAAAGGCATAGAGTAGTATCTCACTGTGATTTTATATTGCATTTCCCTAACAAATGATGACATTGAGCATCTTTTCATGTATTTCTTTGGAGAAGTGTCTGTTCAGGTTTTTTTGTCCATTAAAAAAATTTGGTTGTTTGTTTTCTTATTACTGAATTTGAGTTTTTAAAAATATACTCTGAATACAAGTCCTTTATATGATATGTGATTTTCAAATATTTTCTCCCAGTCTCTAGCTTCTTTTTGATTTTCTGAACAATATATTTTGAAGAGCACTTTTTGACTTTGATAAAATCCAGTTATCAACTCTTTTCTTTTATGGATTATACTTTAAAATATATATATATTTATTTTATTTATTTATTTTTGGCTGCATTGGGTCTTTGTTGCTGCATGCAGGCTTTCTCTAGTTGCGGCAAGCAGGGGCTACTCTTCGTTGCAGTGCGTGGGCTTCCATTGCAGTGGCTTCTCTTGTTGCAGATCACGGACTCTAGGCGCATGGGCTTCAGTAGTTGTAGCATGCGGGCTTCAGTAGTTGTGGCTCATGGGCTCTAGAGCGCAGGCTCTGTAGTTGTGGCGCACAGGCTTAGTTGCTCCTCAGCATGTGGGATCTTACCAGACCAGGGCTCGAACTCATGTCCCCTGCATTGGCAGGCGGATTCTTAACCACTGCACCACCAGGGAAGCCCTGGATTATACTTTTGATGTTGTATCTAAGAAATCTTTGCCTAACCCAAGCTCACAAAGATTTTGTCCTGTATTTCTTTTGGAAATTTTGTAGTTTTAGGTTTTACACTTAGGTCTATGATTCATTTTGAATTAATGTTTGTTTATGAGGTATGGTATGAGGACGGATTTTTGTATATCAATATTCTGTTATTCTGGCACCATTTTTTGAAAAGACTGACCTTTTCTCCATGGAATTGCTTTTACATCTTTGTCAGAAATCAGTTGGCTATATATATAGCCAGTTCTGTTATAATGCAACACATATGATCTTAAAAATCACTGTACTATGCATAATTGCATAGTAAAAATATGACTTATGGAGAAAATGGTGTTTGGGGTTTAACACTAAAATATATAACCAGTGACACATTAAAGAAAGATAGGAAGCTGTTAAAAATGATGGCATTGTTTTATATGTTCTAACTGATTAAGAATAGATAAATACTACAATAAATATGATACCTTACCTTGAAAAAAATCCTGAAATTTGCTTGTATAATTGGCATCAGAAAGGTTGCCGTTTGTAAGTTATTGTGAAGTAGTGGGAGGTAAATTATCTGGAATTGGGAGTTCTAATACTACAGGTGAACAGAAGTGACTTGTAACACACATGATGTGCTGAAATAGCTGGTAGATATTTGAGGTGTGTGCATGTATGTATTTCTGCTTGGCTCAGTTCAACTAGGTGCAGTTTTCTAGTGTTTCACCTATTATTTCTTGCAGGCAAAATTGCACATAAACCAAGCTGAAATTTGAAATTCATGTTATATTCGCCAAGCAAACTCTAGTGTTAAATGTCAGTTTTGTCAGAAATAGTACAGCAAAGGACATTTGTGGAGTGGTATAAATCTCTGAAAGGTAACAATAAGGTATCAATCGCATTGGAACAAATTTGCAGTTTTAAAACAAGCATAGCAGAGCAGACAGTATATGTCAGTCTATTCTTGGATGCTGTTTTGTTGCATTCATATATGTATGTGTGTGTGTAGTCTTTCTCCAGTACAACACTGTCTTGATTACTATAGCTTTATAGTAAGTATTGAAGTCAGGTAGTGTGAGTCCTTGAATTTTCCTTTTTTATTCAGAATTGTTTTGGCTATTCTATTTCCTTTGTCTTTTTATATAAATTTTAAATTCAGCTTGTTGATTTTTACAGAAGAAATCTTGCTGGGGATTTTATTAATGTTTCATTGATGCTGTAGATCAGTTTAGGGAGAATTGACATCTTTAACAACATTGAATCTTCCAAATCATGACCAGTATCTCTCTCCATTTACTTAGATCTACTCTGATTCCTTTCATTGATGTTTATAGTTTTCAGCATGCAGGTCTTGTATATACATTCTTTGTATATTTATACCTGTGGATTTCATGAGGGTTTTTTGGCGGTGTTATAAATAGTACTTTTAAAATTTCACCTTTCAATTTTTTATTGCTAGTATATAGAAATAAGATTGATTTTTATATATTAGTACCTTTAGCTCTTTGAAGACCATAAACAAAATGGAAGTTCACCAAAACCAAAGCAAAATTTGCTTTTCTAATATTTTAAAAAGTGCAAATTACTATCATTTTTTGTCTTAGTCTGTTTTAAAAATTAGATCACTCTGACAGTGTTGATTTAATTGTCCTTTCAAAATTGTTGAATCATATTCCTATATAGACATGAAAACATGTATTTTGAGGATGAGGTTTAACTGAGGTAAGGAGCTTTCTTAATGGTAATCGTAGGCCATCATGAGTAGGTTTAATTCATAGTTTAGTTTCTTTTGGTATTTTCTATTTTCTGAAGATCTTCAGATATGTTTTTGTGTAATATTGTTATTATAGATTTTGGACTCAGCAAAGAATCAGTAGATCAGGAGAAGAAGGCCTACTCATTTTGTGGTACAGTGGAGTATATGGCTCCTGAAGTAGTAAATAGAAGAGGTCATTCCCAGAGTGCTGATTGGTGGTCATATGGTGTACTTATGGTAAGTAGTGTTTTTTTTTAATTATGCCAATATACAATTAGTATTGTTTAGAATTTTAATCTGAGTGTTGGGATGTGTTAGGTGAGAATAGGATTCTCAAGTTCATGACAGTTAAAAAACTTGATTGGCTAGCTGTTATACAATAAAAATTAAGGTTTTGGTGTTCTGATTTCTTTTAGTTGCTAGATTAAAAGGTAAATGGCAGCATTCTTTTACAAGTTATTCAAATTTAAAACTTAGGTAAAGGCCTACCAGATTTTAGATTTCAGAATACTGTGTTTAGTAGTTACATGGTATTTTAACTAGGTATCACAGAATTTAGCACCTTATGGTATATTATCTTACAGTCACATTGTTTTCAAGCATGTCCCTAGAAAGATTGTAAACCTCTTAAGGAGAGCAATCCTGTCTTCTACTACTTATAATCTCCCATAGTATCTAGCATAATGAGCATGTGGATTGACTGATTTGGTATAAGATTAAGCATAGAATTTGTAGTATTAAGTAGGGTGATAAGTGAATAGCTATTGAATCAGATACAATTTGCTTTAGAAGCCTGATAATCCATTTTTGCCTATTTATCACTGAATTACCATATGATGTATCAATATATTAAGTGGCTATTATAAGCCTGGGATTTGGTAAGGGCAGTGGGGTGGGAACAGATAGAAGTACAATATTTGGCATTTTCCATGACCTAAGAAAGCATGCTATCTGGTTGGGGAAACAAATGGAATAGCTAAATAAACTGCCTTGAAATACCTTAGGAGTTCAAGGCAAGAATTCATATAAGTTGATGTGAGAAAATCGGAGGAGATAGAACTTAAATTAAGCCCTAAAGAATGGATAAAATTCAAATAGCTGTGTGTCAAGAAGAGTAGTATTGTGATAGTATTAGGAAAGACCTGGAGAACCAGTTTGACTAGAGTAGTAGTGGAGAATGAGAGTGAAGGTGGAGGAAATGAGGCTATAAGCCTATAAGGATTTGCACACAATTCTCTGGGTGGTTGGAAAGTTTTGTAGATTCTTGAACACGACGGTAATTAGAGAAAAATGTATTTTAGGAAAATTAGCCTCGGTAGCATTATATAAATGGCTTACAAATGGAGGAAACTAAAAGTAGGGAGACCAAGAAGTTCTCTGTAGAAGACAGTTGTAAGATTATAGAATGAAAAAAAGGAGAACTTAAAGACATTTCAAGGTAAGAAGTGGCTGACCTTAGTAACAGATTAAATGCCACAGATGAAGCATAGGGGAGAGGTCAAAGATAGAGATACCTCTAAAACTTCAGGGGATTGAAAGAAAGGTAGTTCAATAGAAAAGAGATAGCTGGGAAGGACAGCTGATTTTGAAAGTGGGGAAAGAATTTATTTTTAACACGTTAGGGGTTAGTGGTGGGTTACTGTGGGTTAGTGTTTAACCCCTTGATAGTAATGAATTAGGAGAGGGCAGTGGAGAGAGCATCAGAATCATCTGAAGACCTTAAAAAACAACAACAACAACAGCAACAACAAAAAATTACTCTGCCAGCCAGCATATAGTTTATTTGAGGGGAAGGTGTGATTCCAATGTACTATCCTTCTCTTTTTCTTTTTGTTCTTACCTTTCCACCTCTTAATCATCCAGTCCCCTGGAGAGAACCATTATTTTAGGTTTGGGGGCAGGGGACTGGAGCTTGAGAGAGATGATCCCCATACACCATACTTCCCTTCGTCTTCATTCCCTTTCTATGACTCCTACCCCTATCACTTCAGGCTCCAGTTGAGAACCATTACTTTAGATTTGGAAGGGAAAACTGGGGATTGAGAGAGACTGAAACTGGAATCGATTTGAGAGTCATCGGTCATCAGGAGAGAGTTGAATGCATAAGCTAACTAAGGTTGTAAGTTCAAATAAATGAACAGAGGACTGAGGCCAAAGCCATTTTTGAATCTAAGCTTAAGATTTAAATATTAGGGATATAAAAACGTTTCTCTCTAGTGAGCTATAATGGTCTTAATTTTCAGACCTACTTTTTGTTTTAAATACGATTATTTAATGTTCTAGTTATTCACATTTCAATTAACTCTCTTAAGCAAAAAGTTTTCATTATGCTGTGTACAACTGTCTCAAATTAAAATACATATATCAGTGTGTGGTGTGTGTATCTGTGTGTATAGTTTCTTGTTTGGTTCCTTTTTTTTTTTTTTTTTTTAAAAAGAGCAAAGGGAATGAGAATGATTATCTTTCTTGAGCATGTATGAATTTGAAATGGCTCAGTACTTATTTTTGCTTTTCTTTCACCGTTAAATGTTTGCTTTAAAAGCTTATCTTTGTTTTAAAAGAAAATGCCTTGTGTCTATTTCCACATTGCTTTGGTTTGAGGAATTTAGGATTGAAAAAAATGGTTGGTTACATTTGCTACAAATCACCTCTCATTTGGCCTATATACTGTGGGGTACCAGAGGTGTATTTCCTTAAGCGACCTAGTTTACTGGTCCTGTTTTGACCTACTATCATGTAGATTCTGCATGATTTGATGATCATGTATTACAAGTCTCATTTTTTTTCCTGAAGAATTTCATTGTAAATTCTAAGTTTTACTAAGTTGACTCATGGTATTTTTTGTTTGTTTTAGTTTGAAATGCTTACTGGTACTCTGCCATTTCAAGGTAAAGACAGAAATGAGACCATGAATATGATATTAAAGTAAGTGTAAACATTTTTTTTTTCTTTTGGGAAAATTTTCTTGCTTTCAGTTTTGAGAAACTTGTTATGGTTTTCATTTGACACAAAAGAACATTTTTCACTGTCTCATTCCCTTCCACCTTATAGGGGACATTATTTGCCATTGTGAAAGCATTCTTTAAAATTATTTTTGGGGTTTATACATTTAGAAGTATGGCTAGATTTAAATGAAATTTTCTGAAATCCTCTTTTCCAGAGCAAAACTTGGAATGCCTCAGTTTCTTAGTGCTGAAGCACAAAGTCTTCTAAGGATGTTATTCAAAAGGAATCCAGCAAATAGATTGGGTATTATTTATTTTCTTAGTTTTTATAACAGTATACTACATGCTTTGGGAGGATAATTATGACTTTATGTTTTCTGGCCTAAGTTCATTTACTGCTGTTATGTGTTTATACGTAGAATTCTATGTTTTATGTATGCAAAGATTCCAGTAAACTCTGTTATAACCATCATTAAAAATGGAGTGGTCTAGTTATTCAGAACTTATGTTTAATATATATCATTATATCATATGAATGTCTCTTTTGACATAATTCACAGAATTCTCCCTTCTATAGGTAATCCTTTTAGATATTTGAAGATAATTATTTTGTCCCTTCCAATATTCATCAAGATAAATGTTATGTTTCCATAACTGCTCATTATTTGGCTACTTTCTAGTAGCCTTTCCCTGGATCCAAATGTGATCCTATTATCCTGTTTATGTCCATGTGTTAAAATTTCGATGCCACTTTATTCACTACATTTTTAATTTGGCCTATATATATGAGATAATAAGTTGAATTATGAAGAAAATGAAGGGGCTTCCCTGGTGGCACAGTGGTTGAGAGTCTGCCTGCTGATGCAGGGGGCACGGGTTTGTGCCCCAGTCTGGGAAGATACTACATGCCACGGAGTGGCTGGGCCCGTGAGCCATGGCTACTGAGCCTGTGCATCCAGAGCCTGTGTTCCACAACAGAAGAGGCCACAGCAGTGAGAGGTCAGTGTACCACAAAAAAAAAAAAGAAAAAAATTGCTTAAATTTTAATGCTATGTTAGACATGATTTTTATTTGATTCAGAAGGTATTTTTGTATTTCATGATACCCTATGTGCTTCAGCATGAACATCAACTATTTTTTATTGGATTAAATTCAGAGGACCAATTAATAAAACATCAGATAAGAAATCGTAAACTTTTCACTTCAAGGAATCTATGAAATGTGTGTACTCCTATTTACAAATAATAGCCTGGAAGCCAGGTAAGCAGATTAAAAAAAATCAGACTGGTAAAAACATTCTTTCCATTTTTATAGGTTCAGAAGGAGTTGACGAAATCAAAAGACATCTGTTTTTTGCAAATATTGACTGGAATGTAAGTTCAGTAGCAAGTTCGTTACTGAGTACCTTTAATGAAAGCAAAAACTCAAGAGTAAATGGTAATATATGGACTTTGCTGATAAACTTAATCCATTTGTTTTATCTTTAGTATGAGATTTTATTTACAGGTGTAGCATTTCATGCAATTACCTTGAACCAGTAGATGTGTAGATGATATATAGTAAATTTTTGTTGCTCATTTGTCTTACCTGTTAAATATGGTTAATATTCTCCCCTATTCTAGGTTGGGGAATGTGGGGGGAAGAAGAGAAAGGAGAAAGGGGATGAATCATAGGACAGATTCTTATAGGAAAATGAATTCTAAAGAATCTAAGATGTTATTTAATTTCAAATGGTTCTTTGTCATGTATTAGAACAAATTTAATTTGTTAAGAAGTGAAAATCTTTTTATATAGGTATTTTACTAACTTTTGAGAGAACATGAAAACAGAAACATTGTGAAATTCTGCAAAGTCATGTATTAAATTTTTTTAAGTTGCAACTCCCTGACTAATGAGCTTTTCTTAGAAAAGCTCACTTTTTATTGTTGTTTACAACACAGCTTTATGTATTTTATGTACTATTAATCATCATAGCTGTTTTTGATTATTTAATTCTGGCACTGATATTGAAAATTATCCCTAAAGAAAAAGTGTCTCTTTTGGTTTCTAAGGCAGAGGTAGGGAGCCACTATTCACTGACCAAATTGTTATTTCTTCTGGCTTGTAGAACAGGTTTCAGAAGTTAATATTTTGATTTATTTTTTATAGTTGTAAAACTGCAACACATTAATAGTATTAATAACCTGAAAGGCCACGCAGTGAACATACTGCATGGGAGTCTGCCCTTTGTCATATCTGTGTGCATGCCTCTTTCGCTGTCCTTGCATTCCCTTGTCATTTTTTTCTAATGCTTCTCTGCTCTTCCTTTTTCTTTAACTAGAAAAACTAAAAATTATTTTTCCATTATTTTTGTATCTAAACAGTTTGTTTATTCCTCTTAAATAATAAAAGAGTGGAATGTGTACACATTTAAATAAATGAAAATTACTTTAAAGTAATCCACTATTAATTTTCCCTCACTGTGAGACTGTGACCTTTTAAAAAAGTAGATTTCCAAAAAAAAGTTATGTTGTAAGATATTTTATATGTCTTTCCAAAACATAAATTTTAGGAAGTTAGATTGTTAGACAAGTTTCAATTTTTGAATTCTATAAAAAGAGCTCTAAACAGTGCATCTATTGCATATTATTATGTGAAAACAAAATAGGTATAATGCATATTTCTTGGAGTTAGACTAATTATTAATTTTGATGTCCTAGAATGTTATTAGTTATTTCTGCATGGTAACATTGTGATATGTTCTGTATGGTTATTTTACCAGTGAGAATTCAAGTCAGTTTTTGAAATCCAAAACTGAACAGAATTATTCCTCGTGAATGCAACCTGTGGCATTGCGGCTGTGTTTCTTTGTCTCATTTGATTCTGTACATTATCTCTCAAGTTTAGATGATACACAGAATTTGGTTAACAGGTTAGAATTTGGTTAACAGGCATCTGAAGCCTGTTGAAATTTCATTTATGAAATTGTGAGTCTTCTGTTAAGGACTGTGAATATCATGTTCTGCTTTAATAATTTTTAAGTATTAATACGTTTCTGTGTTATTCTGTTATTTCTTCTAGAAATTATATAAGAGAGAAGTTCAGCCTCCTTTCAAACCGGCTTCTGGAAAACCAGATGATACTTTTTGTTTTGATCCTGAATTTACTGCAAAAACACCTAAAGGTAATGCATGTTTATGTGTAACATCAGGGCTTTTATTCAGTTAGATGGTTACAAAAGTAAACTAGCTTCTTAGGTAAAAACTAAAAGAATTTTAAGTTTGCAGAGGGTGGTTTGCCCTGTGTGGAAGTATGGATCCTATATACAGCATTGCTTGGACACCTTTCAAGCAGAGGCTTTACATGGGAAATATTTACTAGGGAAGTAGAGACTAGAGCAAAGGGTGAATGTTTTCTTTTTTTCTTACTTTAAATGTTTTTTGACATGCTAATGCATTAGAGGATGGGGGTAAGAGGTAAGATATGAGATATATCACTCTGACTTTTATAGTTTACAATTTAATGAGGTTTACTTTTATTGGCATCTGTTTCATCCCTTCATTCAAAAAATATTGAATACCTACTATGTACTAAGCAGTGACAGTGCAGAAGTGAACAGAACAGACAAAAATTATAATCTACATGGAGCTTGCATAACAGATAATATAAAATAAATCAAATAACTAATATAGTATGTCTGATGATAACATTTAATGGTTTCCTTTATATTCAAAGAAATGTTGACATTTCATATCATAAAATTCTGTGTAGTTCTAATTAAATATAATTATTTGGACATTAGATTCTCCTGGTTTGCCAGCTAGTGCTAATGCTCATCAACTCTTCAAAGGATTCAGCTTTGTTGCAACTTCTATTGCAGAAGAATATAAAATCACTCCGATCACAAGTGCAAATGTATTACCAATTGTTCAGGTAAAGTCCACTTAGATTATTCAGATTAGGGATAATTATTTCTTTCAGTTATTGCTAATGGATTTACAGTGATTTTTAAGTGATTTTACTGCTTCATTTATCTCTGTATAATGAATTAAAGATGTCTCCATATGTTTTGGAAAAAAGCAGACAGTAGTAACCTTTAATTATATTTATGTATTTATGTGATCTCTTTTGGCAAGAAAATGTAATGGGTGATGTATTAGCTAGTTGATTTAATTATTGTATTGGCTTTCGGGATCTAGAAAGTCTACAATTTAGGATCAGTTCAGAATCTGTGTAAGCCATTTATAAATACTGATAAAACTTCTCTAGAATTATTCTTGATTTTTAAAAGATTTAAGAAGAATGTATACTTAGGAGAGAAGATAAAAAATGTGAAACCATATCATTCTATTTTGTATTTTACTTTTTAACAAAAACAGATAAATGGAAATGCTGCAAAATTTGGTGAAGCATATGAATTGAAAGAGGATATTGGTGTTGGCTCCTATTCTGTTTGCAAACGATGCATACACACTGTTACCAACATGGAATTTGCAGTGAAGGTATTGTCTCTGAGGCTAACTTTTTGTTTGTTTGTTTTATATGTGTAAGTTAAATTGCAGGTCAACTGACAGACAGTTTTTCAGTGGAGCAACTGGAGAAAGCAAAGATAAAATGATGAGGAAAACCTCTTAAGACTTAATATTTCCATTTTGAATTTCTTTCCAAGACTTTATTTTGTTCAATAAAAAAGACTTATTTTGGAGGAACAGTGTGTTTCATGAATGTCTTACTTTTGAATAATTTTATTTTAATGCAGTATGTTAAGATTGAGTAATTGTGACAATTACTGTCACATTTGGATCAAATTATCAGTATAGTTTTAGTTAGATGGAATATAATGTTGAAGAAAGTGCTCTGTTTTTTATTGTTTCAGTTATAGGAGATTTTTAAATATTAAAATAATGTGAGACAAACATTACTCTTGAGTTTTATTATTTGCTTGAAAATATAACCAAATTGAAATTATGTCATTCATTTTTAGACAAAGAAAATATTTTTCCTCTGAGATTTTTCTTGTCTTATTTCTTAGATCATTGACAAAAGTAAAAGAGACCCCTCAGAAGAAATTGAAATTTTGATGCGCTATGGACAACACCCTAATATTATCACTTTAAAGGATGTAGGTATTTAAAATCTGTGTATCAGCTAAGCTAATGAAGTTATGACTTGGCATTTTATTTTCTTATTGAAACTTTTCATGTCCATGGTATGTTTACTTTCATGCCACAAAATCTTAAGACTCTTAAATTTGCCACTTCCGTTCTTCTTTTTCCCCTGATGATTTTATACTACTACCCTTCTTATAAAACGTCAGAAAGGAACTATGACGTTTGGTAAATGAGAGTGTCCTGATTACTTGAATGTATTCTAGCTGTTAACTAGTTAACATTATCACCAGCAACATTTATTATTCTCTAGTACTACAAGTATAGAAGATACAGGAGATTGGAAATCTGCCAAATTCTAGGAGATTTACTTTCTTGATTGTACAGCAATTGGCTGTAGCACTGTGTATTGTTGCTTGGCTGAAATAGTATTAGTCTCCTTTTTTTAAAGTTAACATATGACTCATAGTAATAGATGTTACTGAATGCTGACTTTTCATGTAAAGAAAATAATGCTCTTTCCTCTGTAGAAAAGGCAGACAAATAAACCATCACCTTGATCAGTTTGTTTCAGATAATATGATATGCATTTTGATTTATAATCCTTAAATAGTATTATATATATATGTAAATGTATGTATGTGTGTGGATAGATAGATATATGTCTACACATATGTGTTTGTATGTGTAGATGTGGATATCATGTGCTCTGAATAAAAGGGTGTACATATTTTTAATATATTCTCCTTGATATAGTATTTGAATTCAACAAATATTTAAGACACCATGTCAGATAATAGACTATGGGGAAGATATTAAAAAACAAATAATATATTTACTGCCAGAAGGAAGCTTACTATCATTAAGGAAGGAAAGTGCCTATAATACAGTAAAAAAATGAGACAGATGCCATTTGAGAGTCACAAAGTTCTATTTTTCCATTTATATTCTTTGATGAAGTATAACAGAAAACTTCAAAAGTTAATACAATTATATGTTTAACATGGTCTCACAGAATGGTGTAAGAGTCCATTTAACCAGTTTAAACTTCAGTAGAGCCTGCACTATATTAATACTAAAGGAATAATATTTTTTAACACTAGAGGTTCATTAGAAAAGCAAAGTAAATATAATTTAAAGCATTTCAGAATTGTAATTATAAATAATATCATTTTTAAAATATGTTCTTTTTTAGGTTTATGATGATGGTAGATATGTTTACCTTGTTATGGATTTGATGAAAGGAGGAGAGCTACTGGACCGTATTCTCAAACAAAAATGTTTTTCAGAACGGGAAGCTAGTGATGTACTGTTTATAATAACTAACACAGTTGACTATCTTCATTGTCAAGGAGTAAGTTGTAGTTATATTCTTCCTTTTAATTCTGGGGCTTATATCTTCACAAAATAATATATAGGATATGACACCTAAAATGAATTACTTTTTATCACATATTTTTACATGGAATAGGCTAATAAAATTCATAATTTAGTGAAGGTTATAGAATTAGGAAATTGGGTAATACCTTATTAATTTTCTTCACTCTACCTGTTAGCCCTAATTTAATAGCATATTAGTTTTAAAAGTGGTTTGAATTATATAAATATATCTAACCTTGACTTTTAAATTATTAAACCTAATCAAACTTAAAAGTGAAACATAAAAGAGTTATCCAAGGACATGTGAATATTATTCAAATTATACTATGCCTAACATGAAAGTTCTGGCAAGACTGCATATCTTGATTGTTGCCAGCCCCTCCCCCAATACAGTAGGAAATTTGGATTCTAAACATTTGAAATATTACTATATTGAAATTTCTAGTGGAGGTGCAGGCCTGTTATTTTGCTTCCTATCTCTTCATAAAGAAAGCAAATGAACTGAGTTACCAAAACAAGGTAACTTTTATTATATATATAGCTAAACAAGAAAACAGAGTCACAAATAATTTAAAAATGTAAGTTTGAATATTTGTAGTAGTAGATATGTACCCACCTACATATAAACAATAAAACAATGAACGACTCAGAAATGGCATAATGAAAATTCTACAGGGGCCAGAACTCATTCTTGAGTGTGGTTTTATAAAGTACGTTTTCAGCATTTTAAAATGTAAATTGTATAATGCTAAAGGAGTAGTTCTATAATAATTTAATTACTTGATTATCTTTATAGCACACTCTAAAATAAAGGATGACCAGAATTTTTGAGAAGAAAATGATAAATATCTTCTCTTTTGTTTATTATTTTAGAAATTAAACAATACATCAATTAAGTAAATTAATGACAAACATGTGTTGAGTATTTCTACATGCCAGACATTGTAAAAGTTATTGCAGATTCAACCATGGGTTTAAGTCTTGATCCTTGTTTTGAAAGACCTTTTAATGTAGTAAACTGCTGATTAAAAATAGGACTAGATTGAATGAAGTAGATAGTGTATCAGAAAGAAAATCATCACAGAGAATTTCAGAATATTTTCCATTTCTAGCATTTCATTTGGTTCTTTCTGTTTTTCTGCCGAGTTTTCATGCATTGAAATGCATGCAATTTCATGCATTTTGTTTTACTACGTTATTTTTAAAATTTCTCTTATATTTACTTAGTCTTGTGAATGTTGAACAAAGGCATTTTGTTGAGCTATAATTGACATATAACATTGTGTACGTTTAATGTATACATGTTGATTTGAGACATTTATATACTACAGTATGATTACCACCATAGCATTACCTAGCACATCTATCATATCACAATAATAGCTACTTTAAAATGCTTGCTGTTAGGTCCAACATGGTTTATATTGGAGTTGGAATTGATTTTCTTTTTTCTTGAAACTGTGATACGTTTTGGGGAGAGGGGTTCTTTGTATATCAGATAATTTTGGATTGTGTACTGCACATTTGTGTATTAACTTATGTAGATTTATTATATTCCCTTATTTTTCTCCAGTGATTATTTTTTGTTTTGTTTTCAGTGGGTAATTTTCTTAGGAGGGTTTGTGCTGAAAAATCTGCTTTTTGAACAGCAGCTGTGGTCTCTGTCTATATCTTTTGTCTTTATGAATTACTTTGAGCCTCCTCTACACATTTTTGATTCAAGGGTCAGTTTTCGCTCTTTCCC
>NW_006783290.1:787535-793416 GCF_000442215.2 Lipotes vexillifer
TTTCCCTTACTGTATTCCCCCACTCAGTATTCATGGTTTCCCAGCATTTCTTTTCTGGTCCTCCAGGTCAGAAAGACAGTGGCCTTTTCTTCATGTCTTTACTACCACTGTGTGCCCTAGGGGCTGTACTAAGCTCTAGGCTGAAAGCCACTGATATAGGAACCTACTCATGTAGCTCCCTCCTTCAACCAAGTATGTACTCCCCACCAGAGTTTTGTCTCCTTTTGCTCATTCCCCAGTACCTTCAAGGTAGTTGATTTTTCTACTCAGGTTTTATAGTTGTTTACCATGGGGAGGGGGTGTTGAGTAGGGTCTTAGTCCATTATATCTACAAGTGGAACTGATAATTGAGTTTTGAGATTGGAAGTGGTTAACAAAACTGGTGGCTTGATAAAAACGGACACATCTGGGGCTTCCCTGGTGGTGCAGTGGTTGAGAGTCCACCTGCCAATGCAGGGGACACGGGTTCACGCCCCGGTCCGGGAGGATCCCACATGCCGCAGAGCGGCTGGGCCTGTGAGCTATGGCCGCTGAGCCTGCGTGTCTGGAGCCTGTGCTCCGCAACGGGAGAGGCCACAACAGTGAGGGCCCATGTACCGCAAAAAGAAACAAACAAACAAAAAAAAAAAAACTGGCACATCTGTCTGATAGAGATAATTTTGTCTGTGTACTTCAGGTTGTCAGGGCCATGATGGTTGGAGAAAGTATCATTTTCAAAATTTTATGATTGAGACATTTCCCTTTCCTGGAAATATATTAACTTACAATGTTTTATTCCACAGATATTTAGTTAGCTATAGAAATGTAAATCATTTTTTTAATGTTCAAGGTTGTTCATCGTGATCTTAAACCCAGTAATATTTTATACGTGGATGAATCAGCCAACGCAGACTCCATTAGGATCTGTGATTTTGGGTTTGCAAAACAACTTCGAGGAGAAAATGGACTTCTCTTAACTCCATGCTACACTGCAAACTTTGTGGCACCTGAGGTATTCTTTAAAACTTCAGTATTTGCCTTTCATTCTTTTCCTTTAGTTAAATGTATTTCATATCATGTATATGTTATGGTAGGTAGGAAAAAGCTGAGTTACCTTGTCCTTCCCCAGCTATAAAGCTCTTGAAATCATTGAATTCTGATAACTCCCAATATAAATATTCAAACTAATAACTAGCATCTGAAACCAACCTGAATGTAATAATCAGATTATTCTATTCTGCTGGGTTACATAGTGGTTTCAGAATCATACCCTTTTAGAGCAGGGCAGAGAGTGAAGATAACCTCACCTTAAACATATTAAATATTCTAAAGGAGGAAACTGAGGCTCAAAATACTTAATATCAGCATTCACTGTGTAACAAAGCCAGGATAGATTTTCAGATATTTTAGTTTGTGCTGAACATGAGGTGATTTATATTGTTTAGCATTATACATAACATGGGCAATGTCATCCCCAATTATCTTTAAGATCTACTAATTCATGGAGAAAACAGCTTCACAGGGTTTTTTATAAGCAGTAGGGTTTTTCTTGGCAAATAACATTCATATGTACATCTTAGAAGAGACAGGAAAGGTGAAGATGAGGAAGTCAAGGGGTGCACGTTTCACATTTGGCAAGCTCCAGCAGTCTGTCAAATCTGATAATGGGGATGGGAGCTTTGACAGTAGCAACTCCCACAGCAGTGAAAGTATGGGTGATGAAAAATGAATCAGGGATGGCATTGGTCATATAGATTCTTTATAAGTTTTCTTTGTAAAAGTCAAGAACTGTTTTTATATGTTATGAATAATTCTAAGTCATATGAATTATCGGATGTTTAACACAAATCAAAATACACAGATATCCTCAGGTTAGAAAAATTGAATTTTCCAAGTCAGAAGAAGAATAAAATAATTTGAGGAGGAATTCCTATCTCCTGTGCATTTTTTTTTTGCATTGAATACTAGTCCTTTATGGATAATATTGCACATCAGATATAATACAAGATACAGTATATTTCTTGTATTGAAATATCAACAAATCTGTATTTTAATGTAGCTATTAGAAAAATAATATTTCTAATGATGAAAATAGAAACATAGAAAATAGGAAAATAACTTTCTAATAGTGAAAAGTTCCCATGTTAAAATTTATTAAATCTTCCTTTAAGATGTTAATGTTGAGGAAGAAGTATAACACCTGCTTTACAGAGTTTTTATGATAAGATTTTCCCTGTAAGAAATTGTGTATGTATGCAGAGAATGTGCTCTAATCTATATTTTAATTATATTCATAGAATAATGAATGTACAAATTTTTATCACATTAAAATATATAGAAACTGTATGTCCCAAAACAAAAATTGGGATGCATGCATGATCTAAGAAGGGGTTATTGTACTGCCCCCAGGTGTAAGAGATATCTTAGACATAAAAAAAATTAGCTTTTCTAGGGCATTTTAATGGTTTTATAGAATAGGAAGATAGAAATTTGAGATTAAGGCTCTTCTGTTAAATATAGGGTATACTGTATATTTCTCATTTCATTAAAATGAAAAATATACACTATGTCTGTGTTTATGTCTGACACTATGTCTCAGACATATACACTATGTCTGAGCTTGCCAAGTGTGAAACATTTTTAGATTAATGGCTAGGTAAACATTTTCAAATGAGTACAAATCTGCAGAGTAGAATACAGCCCACTGATGCTTTTTACCCTAACAGACTTCCATTTTAGTAAGACACTCTCACCATTGTAATAGTGAAGGTTTTCAGGTGGGCATGTGGAGACCACTTGTCTGTAACTAATGCCTCTAGTGTCTGAACTACCTTTGGCTAGGTTAGAATTTGTATTTTCAAAATGCTTTGAAAAGTTTTATTATCAAGAGCTGAAGCCTCTGCTAGCAATCAATGCATATTTGTAAATTGTTATAAATGAAAAACAGGTTTGGGGTAAGATTTATTTCTAAAATTTCAGACCCCTTCAAAAATTATTGGTGAAGTGTATGAAATGCATTATCTTTTAAACTAGAATCAGAAAGAGTCAAGTATCCATGCAAATATTTGAATAAATAATAGCATTTATGAGAGTATAAATTCATTATTTCATCACAGTTCATTAAGAGCCCTTATTTGCTAAAAGAGAAACTAATTAGTAGTACAATTTCAGCTGAACAATAAGGAATATTCATTCACTTTTTTGATATGCATCAATTCAGTCAACCTCTTAAGGCTTATTTACTTAATAGATGTGCTTTTGTACTATACCTATGTCACAAAAATTAATGTATCTCAAAAAATTTATTATTTTATAAAAGCAAATCTATCATATTATTCAACTGACATTTAATGTCTACTGAGGTCTAAGAATGATCCTGAACTAAAGGAATTTACAATATATTGGATGGATGCTATGCCTGCAACTCTTTTAAAAAAGTAAATGTGAAATTACCCTGCTTTGCTCTGGCTTTAGGCTGTCATATGTTTTGCTCCAAATATGAATTTATCTGAATGAGAATCTCTTTCTATGTTACATTTTGATGATTTGGGAAGCCAAATGAGAGAGAAAGTAAAGTCATTAACTACTTTAATTCTGACTTCTATCTTCTTTGTATTTAACTTGATGCAAGTAAGAAGGTAAGAAGGTTACTTTCTACATTGTACTCTTTCATTCATCCCGCTACCTTGCCTTTTATTTTTTTTATGGCTGTATGTTCTTACTATTAATAGGACATTGAGATGTATTCTAGAACAAAAGTAGACTGCCTCTTCTTTATGCCTACAAAATGGGTTTAAGTGTGTGGTAAAGCTAAATCAAGATTTTCATGATTGATCATAATTAGATTAAGCAATATGATCCCTCCAGTGCCTTTCTTCTCATTAACTCTGAAGGTTTGGGGAGTATGAAATACCTATAGCTGACTCACTGATTAACCCTTCCCTGTCCAACTAGTTCACTAAGCAGTCCCTCAGCCTTGGCTTTGCATTGGATCATCCGGGAACCTTTAAAAATATTGTCCTAAGGGAACCAGGGAAAACATGGTGATGCCCAGAACTGCAAGAAATGATGAGAGGGCTTCTCTGGTGTAGCATGCTCCACAAGAGAAGCCACTGCAATGAGAAGCCCGTGCACCGCAACGAAGAGTAACCCCCACTCACAGCAACTAGAGAAAGCCTGCGCACAGCAACGAAGACCCAGTGCAGCCAAGAATAATAAATAAATTAAATAAATAAATGTATTTAAAAAAAAGGAAGTGATGAGAAAAGGAAAGAGATAAGGGAAAAAAGCAGGAGAGGTTTATGTTTCACTAGAGGATGCCAGGTTAGGCTTATCGTGATGTGAATTGTTTAGCTCTACCGCATTATTTATTAGGGCCTTTGTAGTCTCCACTAGTGTTATTTACATAAGCCAGTTAAATAGGTATTTTGATAGCCTATTCAGCTTCCCAAGTTTGCAGATACATGTGTTCTTATAAATACACTTTGACTATGAAAAAAACATTATATCTTGAATTTTAAGTTAGTTAGATACTTATTATTCAAGTCTGACCATTGTCAAAGCTAAACATTAATATTTTAGCCTTTTATAAATGAAATGAGCATTCTGGTGGTTATACAATCCCCAGTGTTAACACATTAATAATGTTTCTATTTTGTTCCTATGTCTAAAGGCTTTAGCAGTGGGCTTGTTTTTCTAAATTTAAAGAAAGGCCTCATTTCACCTCAAACTAGCTATTAACTTCACAGAGAATATTCACATGAATATATAATAAATGTTATTTGATTTTTATTAATATTAGTCTCAAAAGAAAAAAAACTACTTAAATTATTATATGAAAAATTAACAAAACCATTCAGAATTTATCAAATGTGTGTTTGTGATCCAGAAATATACTGATTTTTTTAAATACATGAGCCTTGTATATAAAATATAAATTCATCTTGCTTTCATGAGATTATATATTATCTTACCACCTCTTGTGTAATAAGGAGGCAATTATCATAGATATTAAAATCACAGACACTACAGTAAGAATACCTGCTCCACTACTCACTACTTTTGTGATATTGGGCAAATTACTTAACATTTACGTCAGTTTCCTCATCTTCAAAATGGAAGTAATATCTATCTCATAGAGTCAGTGTCAGGGTTAAAAGACAGTACTCTGTGTAGAATATATTAAGCTCTCTGTACATATTATTTTAAATTTTGATGTGTCTGGATTTCCTGAGAGGAGGAGTGAAAGCTCATTGAGGTCAGGGATCATATCTTAAAAGGCTGTTTTTTTTTATCACTCATGTTGCTTAATCACATTAATAGCCACTTATTGAATGCTTGTTAATTGCAGAAGACTTTCCCTTTAACATTGTGAATATATTTTTGAAAAGATTAAAATGAGCTAAATTGTGAACATTTGTGAGATTATTAGAAGCACAACTTTCTTTTAGATGAGAAAACTGAGTTTATACTGAGTAGTACCAGATGAGTATTTCTTTCTCAGGTTCTTATGCAACAAGGCTATGATGCTGCTTGTGATATTTGGAGTCTGGGAGTCCTTTTTTACACAATGTTGGCTGGGTAAGAAATTTATATACTCAAATTAATTCACATCATTATTTGAATTTCACCTGTATATTTTCATCTAGAAGGAGGACAGATGAAAATAACCTTAAGGAAAATGCTATCAACATTTCAAAATATATATTATATACTTATAAAATTTAAAAAAATAAGGTAAGTTGTTTAAGGAGGCATTATTTAGATATATAATTAAAAGATTGTTCAATTAGAACTAAAACTTCTAAAATAAAGCATATATTTTTATTTTGATATTTTACATTTGAGTGCATTACTTTTTGAAAATGTTTACCTGAGCATAAAATAATTTCATGGTTCAGCA
>NW_006783290.1:793450-823680 GCF_000442215.2 Lipotes vexillifer
TCAGCAGGTGCTTACCCACTGAACTTGCTGCTGTTAATTTTTTTAAGTACTTGAATTTTGGTTCTCTTGGCAATAGAGATTTAGTAAGATTGAGCTTTATAACAAAGCTAAATAAAGTGGTAACAATACTAAACTACAGAAACACGCACAGCTGCCTTCTCTTAAAAGGATAAAGAAATACTAAAAAATGTAACCATTGGATTGTGTTAATATTGTTAATTTATAAATAATACAAGTGCTGTTTTAATAATGAGTAGCACTTTTATTTAGGAGTAAAAATGTGTAGCCGTAGATAAAGGCTATGTTTAGCAAAGTCTAATGTGTAGAATGAAATTTGAAGAATTATAATAGAATTATAATGTACTTAGGTGTGAGTTTTTAAAGAAGCCATTTAGTATAATTAAATATGCCTGACGTAGCAGGAGCTTTATAAAGATAGGTTATGAAAATGGTGACTCTAAATTATTTATTGGCTTGGTGATAATTACATGTCAGTATATTCCACGTACTTTTAGACATAGGCAAAATAGTTATAGACCACAGCAAGTGCTAAAGTTAAGGGTAGCTCAAGTTTTCATGTGAACAGCAATCAGCAGTATTGGTTTCAAACCATGGGATACAATTTCTAGATAGCTGCTTTCAAATATTTACTTTATGACTAAACAAAACATTTTGTGTGTGTGCATATGTATGTGTGTTTTTGTCAACTTAATGGTTACATGAGAGAATTAACACATTAACATATTAAGACATGTTCCTCATACTTTTTACCATAAGTCTTTCTGTTCCCAAATTTGAATACCATTTTTAGTTCCATTTGTTACAATGGTATAAAACTGATCACTTTTTGTCATTCCATAATTATTTTTTAAACTATTTTAACTTCATACAATGTATTTGTCCTCCTGCCCATGAATACTGATCCATGTAATAATTTTAATGGCTATAGAGGATTTTTCTGTTACATTGATATAAATATTTAACCAGTTTTTCATAAACATTAATTAAAACTATTGTTAACTTGTTTTCACTGATAATATTGATAAAATGCTAATGAATAAATTTGAGCCAATTCAATAAACATATTATGAATATATAAAATTAACAATTTCTTCATAGTAGGTATATTTGGTTTGCTAACTTATGCCTGTGAGAATATGAAATTTGCATGTTTCATTCTGGTTTGATTTTCAGGATGTGGAGCTACATAAAAAGCTACCTTTATTTTACATTGATTAACTGATCAAAGGCAAAAAAAAATGATTGATGTAGGCAAGACTCTTCATTTTATTAAATAATTCATTAGGATTAAGTTTATTGTTTGAAATATAAAATTTGATATGAACAGTAAAGGGAAATTTTAGGTGATATTCTTAATTTGCTATAGTAAATATATTCTTGTAGTTCTATACTCATCACTTTCAATTAGATTTAAAATATATGTTAGGCCCTTATGTATACTTAAATCTTTTTTTATTAATAGCTATACTCCATTTGCTAATGGCCCCAATGATACTCCTGAAGAGATACTGCTGCGTATAGGCAATGGAAAGTTCTCTTTGAGTGGTGGAAACTGGGACAGTATTTCAGATGGAGCAAAGGTATAAATTATAAATGTTTTGTTTTGTTGAATTACTGTTAATTCCTGAAATCTTTAAGTTATAGCCTAGTCTGCATTCGCAGAGTATCTGATGGTGTTTTATGTCAGTATTTGTTTTTAAATCACAGTATTTGTTTTTAAGTCAACTCACATATATGTGTGGATTGAAGAAGACAGAGGCTGAATTTTTTTTTTTTTTTTTTTTTTTTTTGCCATGCTTCTGGGACACATTTCTCTCTTATCAGTTCACATGTGATCAGGGAATATAAACCACTTCCAGTATTAACCAAAACCAAAAATGTAAATCTACTGAGGAAAAATACATAAAGCCAACTAAAGTTAATTTCTGCATTTAGTATGTTTTTACACATCATATCTTCTTTAGAACAGACATTGACTAGTGATTATGTAGGTGATTTTTCTATGTTAACTTATTCTTAGAGAATATACAAACTTTTTATCAGTTGTACCTAGATATTTACGATTGATGGCTAAGAGCTGTTCAATAGAAATGTTCAATATGCAAGCCACGTATGTAATTTAAAAATTTCTAGTAGTCACATTAAAAAAAAATAAACAGGAAAAATTAATGTTAACAATATATTTTATTTAACCTGGTATATCCAAAATATTTCAACATCTAATCAATATTTTAAAAATTAGTGAGATTTTACATTCTTTTTTCATACTAATTTTTCAAATTCTCGTGTGTATTTTATACTTATAGCCCATCTGAATTTGGACGTACCTACATTTTAAAAGTGCTTAATAGCCACAGGTGGCTAGTGGCTGTCATTATTAGTGAAATTTCAAAGTAACTGGCCTTACTTAATTTAGGGGAAAAATAATAGGTCAAGGCTTGAATACTAATTCTTACATTTATAGTCTAAAAATTTTAAGTTTTAAAACAGCATCCCAAAGTTGTCAGCATGTAGTTTATAGGGCTCTGAAGCTTTTAAGCTACATTTTGAAGTAGAAAACATTTTAAGACAAAAGGACTTGCTTGTATTTAATATCTGCTAATGATAAAACCTACTTGTCTCAGGGACATTAGCTAATCTGTAGGATACATTATGGAGTAAATTTTGTATCCTGATCACTGTAGAATAAAAAAAATCAGGGATTTGATTATCATTACCTTTCAAACATTAGAAACACAGGGAGGGGATTGTGTTTGGATCTTAGCCATAACACAAGTGTGTTGTGTGGTGTAGTAAAAGGAACACCTGATTGGAAGCCAAGAGAACTGAGTGCTAGTTTTTGATCTACTAACTACCTGCCTCAGTTTGCTCATCTGTAAAATTTGGGGATTAAGTTCTCCCTTTGGTTCCTTCTAATTCC
The DNA here is from genome assembly GCF_000442215.2 of Lipotes vexillifer. Taxonomy (NCBI): domain Eukaryota; kingdom Metazoa; phylum Chordata; class Mammalia; order Artiodactyla; family Lipotidae; genus Lipotes; species Lipotes vexillifer. The sequence continues at coordinate 796,392 of NW_006783290.1, forward strand.
AAAATTCCATTTCTATGCAATTTGGTTTATTTATAATTTGTCAGATTTCCCTTTATAAAGTGATTGAAACTACTAATATTATTCATTAAATATATGTATTTTGTAATCAGCCACGTCATGCGTCAAAAAGTACATTTTCCCAAGGAACAATTCCAAAGTTTAAAGCTATACACATGATACTCTTGTGTTCCTCTAAAAAAAAAATAACTAGCAACAGTGAATCTAATGCTGAAATAGAGATTTATATGCCACTTGTGCTTAGATTTTTGGTTTTCCATGTTCTATGTGTTTTATGTTTACGTCTGTGTAATGCTTAAGGAATAATAGATATCAAAATTCAGTTTTACTCTTACCTCATTTAGTCCGATATTCTGGAGAAATTAACATAGAAAAAGATATTGGGGGATGTTGAAATATTTCACAAGGTCTTTCATGTATTCCCTTTTTATGGATTAAATTACTTTAGTTCTGTCTTTGGAATTTTTCTGAAAATGGTGGCAGATTACTGAGCAAATGAGCTATATGAACTTTAAAAAAAATCTGTACATTTTAACAGTTGGATAATTTCTTGTCTGTTTTAAATTAGTGATGAAGGTAAACTATTGTTCAGTTACCCATAACCCCTTATACTAGTTCCCTTTAGTTGGGAGAACTGTAACATTTACTGTCACCTCATGACAATTGTTTTACTCAATTATAGTTGCTTATAAGTTGTTTTTCCCTTTCCAGTGCTTTTCTTGACATTGGTGAGTGTCACTATCAGAAGCATATAGAAAATGATTCTGTTTGCCTCCTGTTCATGCACAGTTCCTAGAATTTGTTCATTCAATTAAATGGGGTGGGGGTGGGGGTGATAGTGGAAGTCATGTTAGCTTTGTGTGTCTTATTGCTACAATAGTTTCAGCATTGAGAACATTGACATTGCTGCTTCCCTTTTGTTAAACAGTGGGGACAAGGAGAAGAATCTGGTAAACAAAACAAAAGTAGAAGAGGCAAGAGAGTAATGAAATTTTCATGGTGTCACAATATATTAAAAATAAACACAGTAATACCTGATTAATTAGAAGGCATTTCTATCTAAATTTTACAATAATTTAAGTAAGTAAAATGTCACTTATTTCAAATACATACACCCTTGACCAAAAAAAGAATTGCCCAGTAGAAGTTTTTATAGGACAGTTATTTGTGGCTTCCTCCCTTGCCTTCTTTAAAAAGAACAACTTGTGCTTTTCCTCCACTGCGTTCCTATTACTGCATTGTATGTACTTTTATTAGAGTATTAGTACTTAATCACTTTCTCCCTGGTTATATATTCATTTGTATGCATTTTTACTTTTCCCACTCAAGGAGCTTTAAATGTCATATTCACTTTTGCATTTCCTATCATACCTAGCACAATAAATACTTAATTGAATACTCTTTTCACAAGCTATTTAATCTTTTCCTCAAGTATACCTTGCATTGTTAATTTACACTCTAAGCTTTTTTTTGTCCAATATAGAAATATAAATATTTTCCTATTGTGAATGACTATAAATTTGAAATAAGTGGTCAAGTTTTTTTTTGATTAATCAATATAATGCCAATTTATAATAACACCGAGTTCTCATTATATGTGAGTCATTTCTTGAGCACTCTGAACTGTTACATTGACATACAGTACTTGCCCACTCCCATGCCAACATTACACTACTTTTATTTTAAAAGTCTTGTTATTGCATAAATAAGTCTCCACACCTTATCACTACCACATCTTCTTCTTCTTCTTCAAAATTGTCTTGGCTGTTTTGGTTCTTTCTTTCTTTTTTTTTTTTTTTTATACAGCAGGTTCTTATTAGTCATCAATTTTATATGCATCAGTGTATACATGTCAATCCCAATTGCCCAATTCATCACACCACCACACCCAGCGCCCCGCGGCTTTCCCCCTTTGGTGTCCATACGTTTGTTCTCTACATCTGTGTCTCAATTTCTGCCCTGCAAACCGGTTCATCTGTATCATTTTTCTAGGTTCCACATACCTGCATTAATATACGGTATTTGTTTTTCTCTTTCTGACTTACTTCACTCTGTATGATCCATCCACGTCTCAACAAATGACCCAATTTCATTCCTTTTTATAGCTGAGTAATATTCTATTGTATATATGTACCACTGTGAATGGCTATAAATTCGAAATAAGTGGTCAGGTTGTATGTAAATATTTATTTACCATTTTTGGCTTGAAGTTGCTTTTAAGTGAAGTCTTCTGTTTGCATATTTAAAAGTCATAGATTTCTAGAGCTAGGTGGGATCTGGTCCATCATTTTGCAGATAGATAAACCAAGGTGTGCAGAATTTATCTTGTCCATGGTCATACACTGAGTGGCATAGCTGGAACTGATTTTCAGTCCAGTACTCTTTTCAGTCTACCACATGTTAGGGAAGACTTTCTGGAGGAAGAAAGGCTTGATTAGCTTGGATTATGTGGATGGAATGGAGAAGAAAGAGGTCTATAACCCTTTAAGGCTCAGAGGAAAGGTGTTATCGTTCACCTACTTCTTTCCTATAATGTGGAAATTAAGTATACCAAAGCTTATTACTTGTTACTTAGTCTATATTGAACAGCAGCATTACAGTTAAAACACTATATTGAAATGTAAGGCTGGACACTATAAAACTCTTAGAGGAAAACATAAGCAGAACACTCTTTGGCATAAATTGCAGCAAGATCTTTTTTGATCCACCTCCTAGAGTAATGAAACTAAAATCAAAAATAAACAAGTGGGATCTAATTAAACTTAAAAGCTTTCGCACAGCAAAGGAAACCATAAACAAAACAAAAAGCCTTCAGAATGGGAGAAAATATTGGCAAATGGAGCAACCAACTAGGGATTAATCTCCAAAATATACAAACAGCTCATGTAGCTCAATATCAAAAAAACAAGCAACCCAATCAAAAAGTGGGTGGAAGATCTAAATAGACATTTCTCCAAAGAAGACATGAAGGTGGCAAAAGAAAGCTCATAAAAGGATGCTCAACATCACAGATTATTAGAGAAGTGCAAATCAAAACTGAAATGAGGTATCACCTCACACCAGTCAGAATGGCCATCATCAAAAAATCTACAAACAATAAATGCTGGAGAGGGTGTGGAGAAAAGAGAACACTCTTGCACTGCTGGTGGGAATGTGTATTGGTACAGCCACTATGGAGAACAGTATGGAGCTTCTTTAAAAAACTAGAAATAGAGCTACCATACGACCCAGCAATCCCCACTCCTGGGCATATACCCAGACAAAACCATAATTCAAAATGATAGATGCACCCCAATGTTCATTGCAACACTATTTAAAATAGCCAGGACATGGTAGCAATCTAAATGTCCATCAACAGAGGGATGGATAAAGAATATGTGGTACATATATGCAATGGAATATTACTCAGCCATAAAAAAGAACAAGATAATGCCAACTGCAGCAACATGGATGGACCTAGAGATTATCATACTGAGTGAAGTAAGTCAGAGGAAGACAAATATCATATGATATCACTTATATGTGGAATCTAAAAAAAGGTACAAATAAACTTATTTACAAAATAGATGTAGAGTCACAGATGTAGAAAACAAACTTATGGTTACCAGGGGATAATGTCGGGGGATGAATTTGGAGATTGGAATTGACATATACACACTACTATATGTAAAATAGATAACTAATAAGAACCTGCTGTATAGCACAAGGAATTCTACTCAATACTCTGTAATGACCTATATGGGAAAATAATGTAAAAAAAAAAAAGATTGGATATATGATGTATGTATAACTGATTCACTTTGCTGTACACCTGAAACTAACACAACATTGTAAATCAACTATACTCCAATAAAAATTTAAAACGAAAACAAAAACACTATACTGAAATACTTCTAGAACTTCTAGTACTATAGCTTTCAAACACCTTGTGCCAAATAATACTAGAGAAAGACTACAATGTCTAAACAAAGCTAGGGAAATGCACTAGCAAATTCAATAATTAGAATTTTATTCTTATTTAATTGTGAGGGATAATTTGTTGTTACCTTTAATCAAGGCAGAAAGTGTTACTTATGTATGGAACTCAGTCTTTTATACTGAGGAAGTATGAATTGTAATATATTTGACCAAATTAAAATGCTTGCAGTATAATTAGTAATAACTGCAGTGAAAATAATGGTTTATCTCAGTCACATGATTAAATTTGAAATAGAAGTGATGAATTATTAATCAATAGTTTCCAAGCTTTAATGAATTTGCCATCTGAGTGCTGTGAGAAGAATAGGAAAATTGCTATTCTCCTGTATTAGTGTTTGTTCAAAGAATTTAGAGTTTTGCTGACTTTTACTTAAAATGGATATTAAAAAATAGGAAATCTTTAAGTCTACATTAGGTTAAGTTAATCATTTTAATTAGTAATGGCTTTCTTCCAGCTAGATTATCTAACTAAATACCCAGTGATTGTATATAAGTGATCATTCTTGTCATAGCTCAGTATCTTTTCTTAAAACTGACCAACACTACTATATCTACTTTGAAAAAAGTGCAAAATTATTCATAATGTAGGGACAGATTTTTGTGTACTGTGGGTGAGCTCATTTTCCTCTTAGCTATCAGGAAAATTCAGTGAATATTACCTAAGATAATGACACATTTGCTTTTTCATCTGTCATCCATCCTCTCGTCATTCTGTCAAGGAGATTTTACTTCTTATTTTTCAGGGAGGTTAAAAAGAAGAAAGATAGATTAAGCCCTATTAAAACTACTTCAAGTTCTTTAAAAGAAAGTAGCAAAATGTTGATACTGTGCTATGAAGCTATTTGATATTTTAAACTAAGCAGCATTCTGTTCATCTTTCCAAGGAAACAATAATTAAAATGTTTTATAAGCATTTAGGATATGGCCATGTTTACTGCATTTTCATTTTCATTTAAGGAGAATCCACTGTGTTTTTGGAAATCAGTCTTTGCCTCCAAATATAAATTGTCAATTTCAGTCTTATATAACTTAGCTGAATTTTACCCCAGAAATAATTATATCCTTTTTGCTTTAACAGGGTTCACCATATATCACAGTTTGCTTGGAACAGTCCTGGTTTATGCCTTTGGCTCTCAACTTTCCCATTTTGGATAACAAATTGTATGGCCATCTTAGCTTTAACTGTCCTTAATTTCAGTTAATTTTTTTCAATGAATATATAATAAAGCAATATTGTTGAACTTTGTTATGAAAAACTGATTTTTTTTTTCTGAAACAGATTTTGATATTTTTCATGAATGCTTACTTAGTGCTATGAACATTGAGCACTTATTGTGTGTACATGATAGTTATTACTTTAGAAAGAAAGCAGCAATTAATTATGTAAAATTCAGACATCAATATTGAGTTTAATAGGGAAGATTGAGAGGTAGTATAGTTTAGTACTTATGAGCCAGACTCTGACTGACTGCCTGGATGCCTATCCTTACTTACTAGTTATGTGTTACATACTTAAAAGCTATGTGACCTTGGGAATGGTGCTTAACCTCTTTGTGCCTTAGTTTTCACATCTGTAAAGTGAAGATAGTAATAGTACCTACCTCAGGGTTGTTATGAAGATAAACCAGGTTAATAAATGTAGCACATAGTCATAAGTGTTCAGTTAGTGTTAGCTAATATCATTAAGAATGTATAAAGCACTTTGATGATCAAATGTTAATCTTTGAAATTCCCATTAGCAATAAAAACCCTCATGAGTGAAATTAAAGCCATAGTAGTATATTTCAATATTTGTATAGGCCCATCTCCTAAAATTATTTTTCATTCTCTCGCCATCACTACCTGTACCTTTCAGTAAACCCTCAGAATCCACAGGAAAGTACTAAAGCTCAAATAAGGTTTAATGAGGAGCAGAGTAGTGTTAAATTTTAGTATGTATAGTTAATTTATATGTTGAAACATACTTTGGTGAGTGGGAGTAGAGGAACCTATTCTTCTGGGCTAGACCATTGATTTTTTAAAACAACATTACTGAGGTGTGCTACACAACAAAATGAATATATAATTTAATGTCATGACTTATTTACACACCAATGAAACCATCACAAAATCAAGATAATAAACATATGCATCACCCCTAAAAGTTTCCTCATGTTCCTTTATAATCCTTCCCTCCTGCCTCACATCCTGAACTCACAATCCCCCGCCCCTCACTCCCTGGCAACCAGGGACCTATTGTCTGATGCTATGGGTTAGTTTACATTTTCTCGAAATGATTATAAATGGAAACATATAATGTATACTCTTTTTTTGTCTCTTTCTCTCATAATTATTTTGAGATTCATCCATGTTGTTGGAGTGTATCAATATTTTGTTACTTTACATCACTGAATAATAATCCGTTGTATGGATACACAACAGTTTGTCCAGTTACCTGTTGATGGATATTTGGGTTGTTGGCAGTTTTGTGATATTTCAGTAAAGCTGCAGTGAGTATCCATGTGAAAGTGTTTACATGGATGCATGCCTTTCATTTTTGTATAAATACTCAGGAGCAGAATGATTGGATCATATATTTAACTTTTTAAGAAACCACCAAGCTGTTTTTTTAGTTCCTGTATCATTTTACATTCCCACCAGCAGTGTATGAGAGTTTTAGTTCTTCTATATCCTTGCCAATACTTGATTTGTTTGTTTGTTGTTGTTGTTGTTGTTGTTTTCTTCTTTGGCCATGCGACATGTGGGATCTTAGTTCCCCAACCATGGTTTGAACCTGCGCCCCCTGCATTGGAAGTGTGGATTCTTAACCACTGGACCACCAGGGAAGCCCCCACCAACACTTGATAATGATCATTATTTTTTAATTTTAGCTTTTTTAAAATGTATGTGATGGTATCTCATATTATTTTAATTTGCACTTCCCTAGTAACTAACGATGTTGAGCATTTTTCATGTGCTTACTTGCCATCCATTTATCTTCTTTGAATTGCCCATCAACATCTTTTACCCCCTTTTTTTATTTTGGTCACTTTTTTATTATTGTGTTTTGAGAGTTCCTAATATAGTCTAGATGTAAGTCCTTTATCAGAGCTATGCCTTACAAATATTTTCTCTCAGTCTATAAATTGTCATTTAATTCTCTTAATTGTTTCTAATGTTGATAAAGACAGTGTTTCATTTTTATTTTCTTCTCTGCAGCATGTTTTTGGTGTTATAGCTAAGAAATCTTTGCCTTGCCCAAAATTTCAAGTGTTTTCCCCTGTGTTTTCTTTTAGAAGTTTTATAGTTTTAGGTTTTATCTTTAGATCTGTGATACATTTTGATTCAGTATTTGTTTTTGGTGCAATATATGGTTCAAAACTAATTTTTCCACACAGACACCTGATTATTCCAGCACCATTTGTTGAAAATACTATCCATTCTCTGCGGAATTACATTTCTATCTTGATCAAAAATCAGCTGCCTAAATATGCATGGTTCTATTTCTATAAAGTAAGTCCCCTACATACGAACGAGTTCCGTTCCAAGAGCACGTTCATACGTCCAGTTTGTTTGTAAGTCCAACAAAGTTAGCATAGGTACCCAACTATCAGAATTGGCTCTATAGTACTGTACTGTAATAGCTTTATATTTTCACACAAATGATACATAAAAAATGAACAAACAAAAAATAAAACATTTTTAATTGTACAGTACCTTGAAAAGTACAGTAGTATAGTACAACAGCTGGCATACAGGGCATTGGCATTGAGTGAAGAGGCAAGAAGGGTTACTGACTGGAGGAGGGAGAGGAGGTGGGAGATGGTAGAGCTGAAGGATCAGCAGCAGTAGGAGACAGAGGGAAAGCTGCAATTTCACTCATGTCTGACGTTGATGGCACAGGTTCTGGTTCCTTGCTGGATTCAATTTTATCTACCTTCTAGAAAAAATGATCCAGTGATGTCTTGGTAGTAGCTCTTTTTTTCTCGTCGTAAATGACACAACACTGGATTGCATTCTGAACGGCTGCTGCAACCTTTGTGTACCGTTCTACATTCAGATCCTGTGCCTCAGAAACTAACAGTGCCTCCTCAAATAAAGAAAATCCCCTTGCGATTTCCTGTGTCGTGAATCTCTTTGATTCTTCAGTTACTTCTTCCTATTATCTCTTTGTCCTTTCTCTGGGCTTCCAATTCCTGGCGCTTCTTAGCAGTACCAGCTACATCACCACTGCTTTTACGCTTACTTCCAGACATCCTGGGCTTGAAATAAAGATACTGTACTACTGTACTCTATACAGTACTGTACAGTAAAGTACACAAAAGCACAGCCACTTGTACGTGATTGGACATACGAATGCATGTTCGCATCTTTGAAAGTTTGCAACTTAAAGGTTTGTATGTGGGGGACTTACTGTACTTTCTATTCTGTTCCATTAATCTGTTTGTCTATCTTTACTCCGTTGCCACACTGCCTTCATTACTGTTTCTTTATAATTAAGTTTTTAAATTAGGTACTGCTAATCATCCAACCGTTTTCTACTTATTCAGAGTTGTTTTGAATTGGGTCCTTTGCATTTCTTTATGAATTTTAGAGTCAGCTTTTCAGTTTCCACCAAAAAAGGCTACTAGGATTTTGATTGAGATGCGCTTGGATCTATAAGTCAATTGGGGGAGAACTGACATTTTAACAACACTGAGTCTTCTGATCCATGAACATGGTATCTCTTTCCAATTCGTTAGACCTTCTTTAATTTCATCAATGTTTTATAGTTGTCAATGTACACATCTTACACATCTTTTATTGTGTATTTTACCTGTTTCCTATTTTTCATGCTATCGTAAATGGCATTGTTTATAATTTCATGTTCCAATTTTTTTTGCTGCTAGTATTTAGAAATACAATTTTTTTTATTGAACTTGTATACTACAGCTTTGATAAAATGACATTCTAGTAGCTTTTTTGTAGATTTCATCAGTTTTTCAATGTACACAATCATGGTCTTCATGAATAAAGAGTTTTAATTCTTTCTCATATGGTTGTATTTTCTTTATTTTCAATGGCTAGAAATTGCAGTATAGTGTTACAGAAGTGAAGAGGATGGACATTCTTATTTTGTTCCTGGTCTTGAGGGAAATCATTCATTTTTTTTTACCGTTAAGTATAATGTTGGCTGTGATTTTACATAGATGCTTTTAATTAGGTTAAGTTCCATTCTGTTCCCAGTTTGATGAACATTTTTCTTAGGGATGGATGTTGGATTTTTTCAAATGCTGTTTGTATATCTGTTGAGGTAAATCACATGTTTTTTTGTTTTTTATTATAACATTTATAATTACATTGATTTTCAATTGTTAAACTAACCTTGTATCCCCAGGATAAACACTTTGTCGTGATATGTTATCCTTTTATATGTACATGTAACTGAACTTGATTTGCTAAATTTTTGTTCACAAGTTTTATATTATGTTGATGAGGGATTTTGGTTTGTGGATTTCTTGTAATATCTTTCTGATTTTGGTATCAGGGTTATAATGGCCTCATTAAATGAGTTGGGAAACATTACCTCTTCTTCAATTTTATGGAAGAATTACTTAGAATTGGAATTGCTTTTAAAATATTTGTTATATTGACCTTAAAAATAAAAACCAGAAGAGCCAGTTATTTTACCAGGAAAATGAGTTTATTTGGGGAAAAGCAGAGAATTGCAATTCAGGACAAGCAAACTACGGCAACCTATAGGCAAGACTCCATTTTAAATGAGGTTTCCTTTATTTATTTTACAGTTATAATTCACCAGTGAATTTATCTGGGCTTGGGGTTTTCTTTATTTCCCCTTGAGTGAGCATTGGTATTCTTTTCCTTTCAAGGAAATTGTTCATTGTTGAATATGATGTCATAAAGTTTTTCATAAAATCTCCTTACTAATCTATTAGTGTCTGTAGACACTGTTGTGATGTCTACTTTCATATTTCAACCATAATTATGGATTGGTCTTTTTCTCTTTGCAGATATATCAGTTTTTGCTTCATATATTTTGAAGCTCTGTTTTTAGGTACATAAATCGTTTATAAATTTGACCTCTTGATTAGTTGTCCCCTTTATCATTATGAAATGACCTTCTTAATCCCTGGTAATTTTCTCCATTATTATTGAAAGTTATATTCACTCAGTATAAAATTCTAGGTTTTCATTTCTTTGTGTGTTTTTTTTTAATTTCCAGTTTTTTGAGATATAATTGACATACAGCACTGTATAAGATTAAGGTGTGCAACATAATGATTTGACTTATATACATCATGAAATATTTGTCACAGTAAGTTTAGTGAACATGCAGCATCTCATATAGATACAAAATTAAATAAATAAAACCCAATTTTTTACTTGTAATGAGAACTCTTAGAATTTACTCTAACAACTTTCATATAAAATATACAGCATTCTAATTACATTTATCATGTTGTATATTACATCCTTAGTACTTACTTATCTTGTAACTAGAAGTTTGTACTTTTTAGCTACCTCACACAGTTCTATTTCCCCCACACCCTGCCTCTGGTAACCACAAATCTGATCTCTTTTTCTATGAATTTGCTTGTTTGTTTTTGAAATATAATTGACCTACAACACTGTGTTAAGTTCCTGTTACACAACATAGTGATTCAATATTTCTATAAATTTCAAATTGGTCACCATGATAAGTCTCGTTACAATATGTCACCAAAGATTGACTATATTTCCCACACTGTACATTTCATACCCATGACTCATTTATTGCACAACTAGAAGTTTGTACCTCTTAATCTCCCTTACCTATTTCTTTCTTCACTGTACTCCCCTCCTCTCTCACAAACACCTGCTTGTTCTTTGTATCTATAACACTTTATGTTTTGTTATGTGTGTTCATTTTGTTTTTGTAGATTCCACATATAAGTGATATCATGTGGTATTTGTCTTTCTCTGACTTATTTCACTTAGCATAGTACCTTCTAGATCCACTCATGTTCTTGCAAATGGCAAGATTTCATTTTTAGTGGTTTATTAAAATTCCATTGAATGTGTATGTATATATACACACATATGTATACACATATATATGCATTTGTTATTGATGGACATGTAGGTTGCTTCCATATCTTGGCTATTGTAAAAATTGCCACAATGAACATTGGACTGCATATAACTTTTTGGCTTAGTGGTTTTGTTTTCTTTGGCTAAATACCCAGATGAAGTTGCTGGATCGTATGGCAGTTCTATTTTTATTTTGTTGAGGAACCTCCATACTCTTTTCCTTTGTGGCTGCACCAGTTTACAGTCCTACCAACAACAGTGCATGAGGGATCCCTCTTCTCCACATTCTCTCCCAACACTTCTTCACATTCTTGCCAACACTTGTTGTTTGTTGTCTTTTTGATAATAGCCATTCTGACAGATGTGAGGTGGTATCTCAGTGTGGTTTTGATTTTCATTTCCTTGATAATTAGTGATGTTGAGCATCTTTTCATTAGTCTGCTGGCCATCTGTAGGCCTTTGGAAAAATGTTGATTCAGGTCTCCTGTCCATTTCTTAATCAGGTTGTTTGTTCTTTTGCTGTTGAGTGTATGAGTTGTTTGTGTATTTTGGATGTTAACTCCTTATCAGTAATATTATTTAAAAATATCTTCTTCCATTCATTAGGCAGCCTTTTTGTTTTCTTGATAGTTTCCTTTGCTGTGCAAAAGTTTTTTTTTTAGTTTGATGTTGTCCCATTTCTTTATTTTTGGTTTTGTTTCCGTTTCCTGAGGACACATGTTCAAAAAATATTGCTATGTCTGATGTCAAAGAGTGTACCGTTTATGTTTTCTGCTAGGAGTTTTATGGTTTCAGGTCTTAATTTTTTAATCCATTTTTAGTTTATTATTGTATACAGTGTGAGAAAGTAGTCCAGTTTGATTCTTTTGCATGTAATTATTCAGTTTTCTCAACACCTTTTATTGAAGAAATTGTCTTTTCCCCACCGTATTGTTTTGCCTCCTTTGTTGGAGATTAATTGACCATATATGCATCAATTTGTTTCTGGACCTTGTTCTTTTCCATTGATCTATGTGTCTGTTTTTGTGCCAGTACCATAATGTTTTGATTACTGTAGGTTTGTAGTATAATTTGACATCAGGGAGCATGATATCTACAGTTTTGTTATTTTTTCTTAAGATTGCTTTGGCAATTTGGGGTCTTTTCTGGTTCCATATAAATTTTAAGATTATTTGTTCTAGTTCTCTGAGAAATGTCATGGGTATTTTGATAGAGATTGCATTAAATATGTAGATTGCTTTGGGTAGTATGGACATTTTAACAATATTCTTTCAATCCAAGGACAAAGGGTATCTTTCATTTCATTTTATTGTCTTCAGTTTCCTACATCAATGTTTTACACTTTTCAGAGGATAGTCTTTCACTTCCTAGGTTAAGTTTACTCCTGAGTATTTTATTCTTTTTAATGTGATTTTAAATGGTATTGTTTTCTTCCTTTCTCTTTCTGATAGGTTATTATTCATGTATAGAAAAGCAGTAGATTTCTGAATATTAATCTTGCATCCTGCAACTTTACTAAATTTATTTGTTCTAATAACATTTTGGTGGAGACATGAATTTTCTCTATATAACATCATGTCATCTGCAAAGAGTGACAGTTTTGCTCCTTCCCTTGCAATTTGATGTATTTTATTTTTTTTTAATTGAAGTATAGTTGATTTACAATGCTGTGTTAGTTTCAGGTGAACAGCAAAGTGATTCAGTTGTACATATACATGTATATATTCTTTTTCAGATTATTTTCCCATATAGGTTATTACAAAATACTGAGTATACTTCCCTGTGCTATACAGTAGGTCCTTGTTATTTATCTATTTTATATATATTAGTGTGTATATGTTACTCCCAAACCTACAATTTTTGCCTCCCCCGCCACCATTTCCCTTTGGTAACCATAAGTTTGTTTTCTACATCTGTAAATCTGTTTCTGTTTCGTAAATATGTTAATTTTGTATCCTTTTTTTTACATTCCACATATAAATGATATGATATTTGTCTTTCTCTATCTGGCTTACTTCACTTAGTACAATAATCTCTAGGTCCATCCATATTGCTGCAATTGGCATTATTTCATTCTTCTTCATGGCTGAGTATTCCATTTTATATGTATAAAACATCTTTCTCATTTCATCTGTTGATGGACATTTAGGTTGTTTCCAAGTCTTAGCTATTGTAAATAGTGCTGCAATGAACACTGGGATGCATGTATCTTTTCAAATTATGGTTTTCTCCAGATATATGCCCAGGAGTAGGATTGCAGGATCGTATGGTAACAATATTTTAATTTTTTTTTTAGGAACCTCCATACTGCTCTCCATAATGGCTGCACCAATTTACATTTCTACCAACAATGTAGAAGGGTTTCCTTTTCTCCACACCCTCTCCAGCATTTATTGTTTGTAGACATTTTGATGATGGCCATCCTGACCAGTGTGATTTGATACCTCATTGTAGTTTTGATTTGTATTTCTCTAATAATTAGCAATGTTAAACATCTTTTCATGTGCCTGTTGGCCATCTGTATGTCTTCTTTGAAGAAATGTCTATTTAGGTTTTCTGACTATTTATTGATTGGGTTGTTTAATTTTTTGATATTGAGCTACCTGGGCTGTTTGTATATTTCAGAGGTTAATCCCTTAATTAGTACATAAGATGTCTTTTAATTTTGTATGTGGTTTCCTTTTCTGTACAAAAGATTTTAAGTTTAATTAGGTCCCATTTGTTTATTTATTTATTTATTTTTCATTACTCAAGGAGACAGAGCCAAAAAGATATTGCTGCAATTTATGTCAAAGAGTGTTCTGCCTATGTTTTCCTCATGGAGTTTTATGGTGTCTGGTCTTACAGTTAGGTCTTTTTTAAAAAATTTATTTAATTTATTTCTGAATGTGTTGGGTCTTTGTTGCCATGTGCAGGCTTTCTGTAGTTGTGGGAGTGGGGGCTACTGTTATGTTGAGGTGCAAGGGCTTCTCATTGAGGTGGCTTTTCTTCTTGCGGAGCACAGGCTCTAGGCTCGCAGGCTGTAAAGCACACGCCCAGAAGTTGTGGCACAAAGACTTAGTTGCTCCATGTCATGTGGGATCTTCCAGGACCCAGGCTCGAACCCATGTTCATGGATGGCAGGTGGATTCTTAAACACTGTGCCACCACAGAAGCCCCACATTTAGATATTTAATCCATTTTAAGTTCATTTTTGTGTATGGTGTTCGACAATGTTCTAATTTTGTTCTTTTACATGTAGCTATCCAGTTTTCCCAGCACCACTTATGAAAGAGACTGTCTTTTCTCCATTCTATACTCTTGCCTCTCTTGGTGTAGATTAATTGTCCAAAGATGTGTGTGTTTATTTCTGGGCTTTCTATCTTATTCCATTGATATATATTTCTATTTTTGTACCAGTACCATACTGTTTTGATTACTGTAGCTTTGTAGTATAGTCTGAAGACACAGTGTGATTCCTCCAGCTCTGTTTTTCTTTCTAAAGTTTGTTTGGGCTATTCAGGTTCTTTTGTGTTTCCATACAAATTTTAAAATTTTTTGTTCTAGTTCTGTGAAAAATGCCATTGGTAATTTGATAGGGTTATCATTGAATCTGTAGATTATCTTGGGTAGTATATTCATTTACACAATATTGATTTTTCCAATACAAGAACATGGTATATCTCTATATCTGTTTGTGTCATCTTCCATTGCTTTCATCATTTTCTTATAGTTTTCAGAGTACAGGTTTTTGCCTCCTTAGGTAAGTTCATTCCTATGTACCTTATTCTTTTTTTTAACATCTTTATTGGAGTATAATTGCTTTAAAATGGTGTGTTAGTTTCTACTTTATAACAAAGTATATCAGTTATACATATACCCATGTTCCCATATCTCTTGCCACTTGCTTCTCCCTCCCTCCCACACTCCCTATCTCACCCGTCTAGGTGGTCACAAAACACCTAGATGATCTCCCTGTGCTCTGCATCTGCTTCCCACTACCTATCTATTTTACATTTGGAAGTGTATATATGTCCATGCTACTCTCTCACTTTTCACAGCTTATCCTTCCCCCTCCCCATATCCTTAAGTCCATTCTCTAGTAGGTCTGTATCTTTATTCCCCTCTTGCCCCTAGGTTCTTCATGACCTTTTTTTTTCTTAGATTACATATATATGTGTTAGCATACGTATTTGCTTTTCTCTTTCTGACTTACTTTACTCTGTATGACAGACTCTAGGTCCATCCACCTCACTACAAATAACTCTATTTCATTTCTGCTTATGGCTGAGTAATATTGCATTGTATATATGTGCCACATCTTCTTTATCCATTCATCTATTGATGGACACTTAGGTTGCTTCCGTGCCCTGGCTACTGTAAATAGAGCTGCAATGAACATTTTGGTACATGACCCTTTTTGAATTATGGTTTTCTCAGGGTGTATACCCAGTAGTGGGATTGCCGGGTCATATGGTAGTTCCATTTTTATTTTTTTAAGGAACCTCCATACTCTTCTCCATAGTGGCTGTATCAATTTACATTCCCAGCAACAGTGCAAGAGTGTTCCCTTTTCTCCACAGCCTCTCCAGCATTCATTGTTTCTAGATTTTTTGATGATGGTCATTCTGACCAGTGTGAAATAATATTTTATTTTAGTTTTGATTTGCATTTCTCTAATTATTAATGATGTTGAACATTCTTTCATCTGTTTGTTGTCAATCTGTATATCTTCTTTGGAGAAATGTCTATTTAGGTCTTCAGCCCATTTTTGAATTGGGTTTTTTGGGGTTTTTTTTTGTTTATATTGAGCTGCATGAGCTGCATGTAAATTTTGGAGATTAATCCTTTGTCAGTTGCTTCATTTGCAAATATTTTCTCCCATTCTGAGGGTTGTCCTTTGGTTTTGTTTAGGGTTTCCTTTCCTGTGCAAAGGTTTTAAGTTTCATTAGGTCCCATTTGTTTTTGTTTTTATTTCCATTTTTCTAGGAGGTGGGTCAAAAAGGATCTTGCTGTGATTTATGTCATAGAGTGTTCTGCCTATGATTTTCTCTAAAAGTTTGATAGTGTCTGGCCTTACATTTAGGTCTTTAATCCATTTTGAGCTTATTTTTGTGTATGGTGTTAGGGATTGTTCTAATTTCATACTTTTACATGTACCTGTCCAGTTTTCCCAGCACCACTTATTGAAGAGGCTGTCCTTTCTCCAATGTACGTTCCTGCCTCCTTTAGCAAAGATAAGGTGACCATATGTGCTTGGGATTATCTCTGGGCTTTCTATCCTGTTCCATTGATCTATCTTCCTGTTTTTGTGCCAGTACCATACTGTCTTGATTACTGTAACTTTGTAGTATAGTCTGAAGTCAGGGAGCCTGATTCCTCCAGCTCCATTTTTCATTATCAAGATTGCTTTGGCTATTCGGGGTCTTTTGTGTTTCTATACAAATTGTGAAATTTTTTGTTCTAGTTCTGTGAAAAATGCCAGTGGTCGTTTGATAGGGATTGCATTGAATCTGTAGATTGCTTTGGGTAGTAGAGTCATTTTCACAATATTCCTTCTTCCAATCCAAGAACATGATATATCTCTCCAACTATTTGTATCATCTTTAATTTCTTTCCTCAGTGTCTTATAATTTTCTGCATACAGGTCTTTTGTCTCCTTAGGTAGGTTTGTTCCTTGATATTTTATTCTTTCTGTTGCAGTAGTAAATGGAAGTGTTTTCTTAATTTCACTTTCAGATTTTTCATCATTAATGTATAGGAATGGCAGAGATTTCTGTGCATTTATTTTGTATCCTGCTACTTTACCAAATTCATTGATTAGCTCTAGCTGTTTTCTGGTAGCATGTTTAGGATTCTCTATGTATAGTATTATGTCATCTGTAAACAGAGATAGCTTTACTACTTCTTTTCCAATTTGGATTCCTTTTATTTCCTTTTCTTCTCTGATTTTTGTGGCTAAAACTTCCAAAACTATGTTGAATAAGAGTGGTAAGAGTGGGCAACCTTGTCTTTTCCTGATCTTAGTGGAAATGGCTTCAGTTTTTACCATTGAGGATGATGTTGGCTGAGGCTTTGTCATATATGGCCTTTATTATTTTGAGGAAAGTTCCCTCTATGCCTACTTTCTGAAGGGTTTTTATCATAAATGCATGTTGAATTTTGTCAAAAGCTTTCTCTGCATCGATTGAGATGACCATATGATTTTTCTCCTTCAATTTCTTAATATGGTGTATCACATTGATTGATTTACATATACTGAAGAATCCTTGCATTCCTGGGATAAACCCCACTTGGTCATGGTGCATGATCCTTTTGATGTGCTGTTGGATTCTGTTTGCTAGTATTGTGTTGAGGATTCCTGCATCTATGTTCAGCAGTGATATTGGCCTGTAGTATTCTTTCCTTGTGACATTTTTTTCTGATTTTGGTATCAGGGTGATGGTGGCCTCATAGAATCAGTTTGGGAGTGTTCCTCCCTCTGTTATATTTTGGAAGAGTTTGAGAAGGTTAGGTGTTAGCTCTTCTCTAAATGTTTGATAGAATTTGCCTGTGAAGGCGTCTGGTCCTGGGCTTTTGTTGTTGGAAGATTTTTAATCACAGTTTCAATTTCAGTGCTTGTGATTGGTCTTTTCATATTTTCTATTTCCTCCTGGTTCAGTCTTGGCAGGTTTTGCCTTTCTAAGAATTTGTCCATTTCTTCCACATTGTCCATTTTATTGACATAGAGTTGCTTGTAGTAATCTCTCATGATCTTTTGTATTTCTGCAATGTCGGTTGTTACTTCTCCTTTTTCATTTCTAATTCTATTGAT
The DNA here is from genome assembly GCF_000442215.2 of Lipotes vexillifer. NCBI lineage: Eukaryota > Metazoa > Chordata > Mammalia > Artiodactyla > Lipotidae > Lipotes > Lipotes vexillifer. Next base: position 814,231 of record NW_006783290.1, read on the forward strand.
TTGGGTCTTCTCCCTTTTTTTCTTAATGAGTCTGGCTAATGGTTTATCAATTTTGTTTATCTTCTCAAAGAAACAGCTTTTAGTTTTATTGATCTTTGCTATCGTTTCTTGCATTTTATTTTCATTTATTTCTGATCTGATATTTATGACTTCTTTCCTTCTGCTAACTTAGCGGGTTTTTTTTTCTTCTTTTTCTAATTGCTTTAGGTGCAATGTTAGGTTGTTTACTTGAGATGTTTCCTGTTTCTTAAGGTAGGATTGTATTGCTATAAACTTCCCTCTTAGAACTGCTTTTGCTGCATCCCATTGGTTTTGCTTCGTCATGTCTCTATTGTCATTTGTTTGTCGGTATTTTTTTATTTTCCCTTTGATTTCTTCAGTGATCACTTGGTTATTAAGTAGTGTATTGTTTAGTCTCCATGTGTTTGTATTTTTTACAGATCTTTTCCTGTAATTGATATGTAGTCTCATAGCGTTTTGGTCAGAAAATAACTTGCTAAAATTTATATTTCTTAAATTTACCAAGCCTTGATTTGTGACCCAAGATATGATATACCCTGGAGAATGTTGCATGATCACATGAGAAGAATGTGTATACTGTTTTTTTTTTTTGAATGGAATGTCCTATAAATATCAATTAAGTTCATCTATTTAATGTATCATTTAAAGCTAGTGTTTCCTTTGTTATTTTCATTTTGGATGATCTGTCCATTGGTGAATGTGGGGTGTTAAAATCCCCTACTATCATTGTGTTATTGTTGATTTCCCCTTTTATGGCTGTTAGTATTTCCCTTATGTGTTGAAGTGTTCCTATGTTGGGTGCATAAATATTTACAATTGTTATATCTTCTTGGATCATTCACTTGATCATTATGTAGTGTCCTTTTTTGTCTCTTGTAATAGTCTTTATTTTAAAGTCTATTTTGTCTGATATGAGAATTGCTACTCCAGCTTTCTTTTGGTTTCCATTTGCATGGAATATCTTTTTCCATCCCCTCACTTTCAGTCTGTGTGTGTCCCTAGGTCACAGTGGATCTCTTGTAGACTATATATATATGGGTCTTGTTTTTGTATCCATTCAGCCAGTCTGCGTCTTTTGTTGGGGGCATTTTATCCATTTACATTTAAGGTAATTATCGATATGTATGTTTCATTTCCCATTTTCTTAATTGTTTTGGGTTTGTTATTGTAGGTCTTTTCCTTCTCTTGTATTTCCTGCCTAGAGAAGTTCCTTTAGCATTTGTTGTGAAGCTGGTTTGGTGGTGTTGAACCGTCTCAGCTTTTGCTTGCCTGTAATGGTTTTAATTTCTCCATCAAATCTGAATGAGATCCTTGCTGGATACAGTACTCTTGGTTGTAGGTGTTTCTCCTTCATCACTTTAAATATGTCCTGCAAGTCCCTTCTGGCTTGCAGAGTTACTGCTGAAAGCTCAGCAGTTAACCCTATGGGGATTCCCTTATGTGCTTTTTGTTGTTTTTCCCTTGCTGCTTTTAATATATTTTCTTTGTATTTAATATTTGAGAGTTTGATTAATATGAGTCTTGGCGTATTTCCTCTTGCATTTATCCTGTATGGGACTCTCTGTGCTTCCTGGAATTGATTAACTATTTTCTTTCCCATATTAGGGAAGTTTTCAATTATAATCTGTTCAAATATTTTCTCAGTCCCTTTCCATTTCTCTTCTTCTTTTGGGACACCTATAATTCGAATGTTGTTGTGTTTATTGTTGTCCCAGAGGTCTCTGAGACTGTCCTCAGTTCTTTTCATTCTTTTTTCTTTATTATTCTCTGCAGTAGTAATTTCCACTATTTAATCTTCCAGGTCACTTATCCATTCTTCTGCCTCTGTTATTCATCTACTGATCCCTTGTAGAGAATTTTTAATTTCATTTATTTTGTTGTTCATCATTGTTTGTTAGCTCTTTAGTTCTTCTAGGTCCTGTTAAAAGTTTCTTGTATTTTCTCCACTGTATTTCCAAGATTTTGGATCATATTTACTATCATTATGCTGAATTCTTTTTCAGGTAGACTGCCTATTTCCTCTTCATATATTATGTCTGTTGGGTTTTTACCTTGCTCCTTCATCTGCTGTGTGCTTTTCTGTCTTCTCATTTTGTTTAACATAATGTGTTTGGGTTTTGCTTTTTGCAGGCTGCACTTTGGTTGTTCCCATTGATTTTGGTGTCTGTACCTAGTGGCTAAGTTTGGTTCAGTTGGTTGTGTAGGCCTCCTGTTGTAGGGGATTAGTGACTGTGTTCTGGTGGATGAAGCTGCATCTTGTCTTTCTGGTGGGCATGTCCACATCTGGTGGTGTGTTTTGGGATGTCTGTGGCCTTATTATGATTTTAGGCAGCCTCTCTGCTAATGGATGGTGTTGTGTTCCTGTCTTGCTAGTTGTTTGGCATAGGGTGTCCAGCACTGTAGCTTGCTGGTCATTGAGTGGAGTTGGGTCTTGGCATTGAGGTGGAGATCTCTGGGAGTTTTTCACCATTTGATATTACCTGGAGCTGGGAGGTCTCTTGTGGACCAGTGTCCTGAAGTTGGCTCTCCCACCTCAGAAGTACAGCACTGACTCCTGGCTGGAACACCAAGAGACTTTCATCCACATGGCTCAGAATAAAGGGGAAAAAATTTAGAAAGATGAAAGAAAGAAAGAAGATAAAATAAAATAAAGTCAAATGAAGTTATTAAAATACAAAATAGACATAATTATTAAGAAAATGCTTTTAGAAAGTAAAAAAACAAACGAATAATGGATGGAGAGAACCCTAGGACAAATGGTGAAAGCAAAGCTATGCAGACAAAATCACACACAGAAGCATACACATACACATTCACAAGAAGAGAAAAAGGGGCAAAAATAAGATATCTTTACTCCCAGAGTTCACCTCCTCAATTTGGGATGATTTGTTGTCTATTCAGGTATTCCACACATGCAGCGTACCTCAAGTTGATTGTGGAGATTTAATCTGCTCCTTCTGAGGCTGCTGGGAGAGATTTCCTTTTCTCTTCTTTGTTTGCACAGCTCCAGGGGCTCAGCTTTGGATTTGTACCCACCTCTCCGTGTAGGTCACCTGAGGGCATCTGTTCCCCCTCAGACAGGATGGGGTTAATGGAGCAGCTTATTCAGAAGCTATGTCTCAGTCTGGGGGGAGGGAGGGTACGGATGTGGGGTGACCCTGTGGCGTCAGCAGCCGGCGTGATGTTGCACCAGCCTGAGGCACACCGTGTGTTCTCCCAGGGAAGTTGTCCCTGGTACTCAGGACCCTGGCAGTGGTGGGCTGTACAGTCTCCTGGGAGAGGAAGTATGGATAGTGACCTGTGCTCGCACACAGACTTCTTGGTGGCTACAGCAGCAGCCTTAGCGTCTCATGCCCATCTCTTGGGTCCGCGCTTATAGCCCTGGCTCACACCCATCTCTGGAGCTCCTTCAGTCAGTGCTCTTAATCCCCTCTCCTCACGCACCAGGAAACAAAGAGAGAATAAAAAGTCTCTTGCTTCTTCGGCAGGTCCAGACTATTTCCTGTACTCCCTCCCAGTTAGCCATGGTGCACTAGCCCCCTTCAGCCTGTGTTCACGCAACCAACCCCAGTCCTCTCCCTGTGATCCGACCTCTGAAGCCCGAGTCTCAGCTCCCAGCTCCCACACTCCCTGGTGTGTGAGCAGACAAGCCTCTCAGGCTGGAGAGTGTGGGTCGGCACCGATCCTCTGTGCAGGAATCTTTCCACTTTGCCCTCCACACCCCTGTTGCTCTGCTCTCCTCTGTGGCTCTGAAGCTTCCACCCTCCATCACCCGCAGTCTCTGCCCGTGAAGGGGTTTCTAGTGTGTGAATACCTTTCCTCCTTCACAGCTCCCTCCAGGTGCAGGTCCCATCCCTATCTTTGTTTCGTTTTTTTCTTTTTTCTTTTGCCCTACCCAGGTACGTGGGGAGTTTCTCGCCGTTTGGGAGGTCTGAGGTCTTCTGCCAGCATTCAGTAGGTGTTCTATAGGAGCAGTTCCACATGCATATGTATTTCTGATGTACCTCTGGGGAGGAAGGTGATCTCCTTGTCTTACTGTTCTGCCATCTTGAAGCTCCGATTCTTTTTGATACAGTGTTAAATGAGAATGCTTCCTTAATTTCTCTTTCTGATCTTTTATTGTTAGTGTATAAGAATAAAAGAGATTTCTGTGCATTAATTTTGTATCCTGAAACTTTACCAAATTCATTGATAAGGTCTACTAGTTTTCTGATAGCATCTTTAGGATTTTCTATGTATAGTATCATGTCATCAGCAGACAGTGACCGTTTTACTTCTTTTCCAATTTGAATTATTTTTATTTCTTTTTCTTCTCTGATAGCCATGGATGGGACTTCCAACACTATATTGAATAAAAGTAGCAAAATGCACATCCATGTCTTGTTCCTGATCTTAGAGGAAATACTTTCAGCTTTTCACTGTTGGGTATGATGTTAGCTGTGGGTTTCTCACATATGGATTTTGTTATGTTGAGGTAGGTTCCCTCTTAGCTCACTTTTTGGAGTTTTTGTCATAAATGGATGTTGAATTTTGTCAAAAGCTTTTTCTGCATCTGTTGAGATGATCATATGGTTTTTATTCTTCAACTTGTCAGTGTGGTGTATCACAGTGTTTGGTTTGCAGATATTGAAAAATCCTCATATCCCTGGGAAGAATTTCATTTCATCAACTTGTATGATCCTTTTAATATATTGTTGTGTTCAGATTGCTAGTATTTTGTTGAAATTTTTTGTGTCTTTTGTTCATTGGTGATATTGGCCTGTAATTTTCTTTTTTTAATGATATCTTTGTCCAGTTTTAGTATTGGGGTTATGGTGGCCTCACAGAATAAGTTTAGATGTGTTCCTTCCTCTGCAATTTTTGTTTTCGCTTTTTTTTTTTTTGCGGTACGCAGCCCTCTCACTGTTGTGGCCACTCCCATTGCGGAGCACAAGCTCCAGAAGCGCAGGCTCAGCGGCCATGGCTCACGGGCCCAGGAGCTCCGCGGCATGTGGGATCTTCCCATACCGAGGCATGAACCCGGGTCACCTCCATCGGCAGGCGGACTCTCAAACACTGCGCCACCAGGGAAGCCCCTCTGCAATGTTTTGGACTAGGTTCAGAAGGATAGGTGCTAACTGTGCTCTCAACGTTTGGTAGAGTTCGCCTGTATAGCCATCTGGTCCAGGATTTTGATTTGTTGGGAATGTTTCTTTCGTAATTTTATTCATTTTCATATGCTTTTCCATTATGTTTTTTTAAAACCTTTACTGGAGTGTAATTGCTTTACAATGGTGTGTTAGTGTCTGCTTTACAACAAATGAATCAGTTATATATATACATATGTTCCCATATCTCTTCCCTCTTGTGTCTCGCTCCCTCCCACCCTCCCTATCCCACCCCTCCAGGCAGTCACAAAGCACCGAGCTGATCTCCCTGTGCTATGCGGCTGCTTCCCACTAGCTATCTACCTTATGTTTGGTAGTGTACATATGTCCATGCCTCTCTCTCGCTTTGTCACATCTTACACTACCCCATTCTCATATCCTCAAGTCTATTCTCTAGTAGGTCTGTGTCTTTATTCCTGTTTCACCCCTAGGTTCTTCATGACATTTTTTTTTCTTAAATTTCATATATATGTGTTAGCATACAGTATTTGACTCTCTCTTTCTGACTTACTTCACTCTGTATGAAGGACTCTAGGTCTATCCACCTCATTACAAATAGCTCAATTTCATTTCGTTTTATGGCTGAGTAATATTCCATTGTATATTTGTGCCACATCTTCTTGATCCATTCATCTGATGATGGACACTTAGGTTGTTTCCATCTCTAGGCTATTGTAAATAGAGCTGAAATGAACATTTTGCTACATGACTCTTTTTGAATTATGGTTTACTCAGGGTATATGCCCAGTAGTGGTATGTCTGGGTCATATGGTAGTTCTACTTGTAGTTTTTTAAGGAACCTCCATACTGTTCTCCACAGTGGCTGTATCAATTTACATTCCCACCAACAGTGCAAGAGGGTTCCCTTTCCTCCACAACCTCTCCAGCATTTATTGTTTCTAGATTTTTTTGTTGATAGCCATTCTGACTGGTGTGAAATGATATCTCATTGTAGTTTTCATTTGCCTTTCTCTAATGAATAGTGATGTTGAACATTCTTTCATGTCATGTGTTTGTTGGCAGCCTGTATATATTCTTTGGAGAAATGTCTATTTTGGTCTTCTGCCCATTTTTGGATTGGGTTGATTGTTTTTTGTTATTAAGCTGCATGAGCTGCTTATAAATTTTGGAGATTAATCCTTTGTCAGTTGCTTCATTTGCAAATATTTTCTACCATTCTAAGGGTTGTCCTTTGGTCTTGTTTATGGTTTCCTTTGCTGTGCAACAGCTTTTAAGGTTCATTAGGTCCCATTTGTTTATTTTTGTTTTTATCTCCATTACTCTAGGAGATGGGTCAAGAAGGATCTTGCTGTGATTTATGTCATGGAGTGTTCTGCCTATGTTTTCCTCTAAGAGTTTGATAGTTTCTGCCCTTACATTTAGGTCTTTAATCCATTTTGAGCTTATTTTTTTGTATGGTGTTAGGGAGTGATCTAATCGCATACTTTTACATGTACCTGTCCAGTTTTCCCAGCACCACTTATTGAAGAGGCTGTCCTTTCTCCACTGTACACTCCTGCCTCCTTTATCAAAGTTAAGGTGACCATAAATGCATGCGTTTATCCCTGGGATTTCTATCCTGTTCCATTGATATATCTTTCTGTTTTTCTGCCAGTACCATACTGTCCTGATGACTGTAGCTTTGTAGTATAGTCTGAAGTCAAGGAGCGTGATTCTTCCAGCTCCGTTTTTCTTTCTCAAGATTGCTTTGGCTATTTGGAGTCTTTTGTGTTTCTATACAAATTGTGAATTTTTTTGTTCTTGTTCTGTGAAAAATGCCAGTGGTAGTTTGATAGAGATTGCATTGAATCTGTAGATTGCTTTGGGTAGTAGAATCATTTTCAAAACGTTGATTCTTCCAATCCAAGAACATGGTATATGTCTCTCTCTACTTGTATCATCTTTAATTTCTTTCATTAGTGTCTTATAAATTTCTGCATACAGGTGTTTTGTCCCCTTAGGTAGGTTTATTCCTCAGTATTTTATTCTTTTTGTTGCAATGGAAATGGGAGTGTTTTCTTGATTTCACTTTCAGATTTTTCATCATCAGTGTATAGGAATTCCAGAGATTTCTGAGCATTAATTTTGTATCCTGTTACTTTACCAAATTCATCGATTGGATCTAGTAGTTTTCTGGTAGCATGTTTAGGATTCTCTATGTATAGTATTATGTCATCTGCAAACAGTGACAGCTTTACTTCTTCTTTTCCAATTTGGATTTCTTTAATTTCCTTTTCTTCTCTGATTGCTGTGGCTAAAACTTCCATAACTGTGTTGAATAAGAGTTGTGAGAGTGGGCAACCTTGTCTTGTTCCTGATCTTAGTGGAAATGCTTTCAGTTTTTCACCATTGAGGATGATGTTGGCTGTGGATTTGTCATATATGTCCTTTATTATGTTGAGGAAAGTTCTCTCTATGCCTACTTTCTGCAGGGTTTTTATCATAAATGGGTGTTGAATTTTGTCAAAAGATTTCTCTGCATCTATTGAGATGATCATATGTTTTGTCTCCTTCAATTTGTTAATATGGTGTATCACGTTGATTGATTTGCAAATATTGAAGAATTCTTTCATTTCTGGAATAAACCCCACTTGATCATGGTGTATGATCCTTTTAATGTGCTGTTGGGTTCTGTTTGCTAGTATTTTGTTGAGGAGTTTTGCCTCTATGTTCATCAGTGATATTGGCCTGTAGTTTTCTTTCTTTTTGAAATCCTTGTCTGGTTTTTGTATCAGGGTGATGATGGCCACGTAGAATGAGTTGGGGAGTGTTCCTCCCTCTGCTATATTTTGGAAGAGTTTGAGAAGGATAGGTGTTAGCGCTTCTCTAAATGTTTAATAGAATTCGCCTGTGAAGCCATCTGGTCCTGGGCTTTTGTTGGAAGATTTTTAATCACAGTTTCAATTTCAGTGCTTGTGATTGGTCTATTCATATTTTCTATTTCTTCTTCAGTTTTGTCAGGTTATTCCTTTCTAAGAAGTTGTCCATTTTTTCTAGCTTGTCTATTTTATTGGCATAGATTTGCTTGCAGTAATCTCTAATTATCTTTTGTACTTCTGCAGTGTCAGTTGTTACTTCTCTTTTTTCATTTCTAATTCTATTGATTTGTGTCTTCTCCCTATTTTTCTTAATGAGTCTGACTAATGGTTTATCAATTTTGTTTATCTTCTCAAAGAACCACCTTTTAGTTTTATTGATCTTTGTTATTCTTTCCTTCATTTCTTTTTCATTTATTTCTGATCTGATATTTATGATTTCTTTCATTCTGCTAACTTTGGGTTTTTTTTTTTTCCTTTCTCTAATTGCTTTAGTTGCAAGGTTAGGTTGTTTATTCAAAAGGTTTCCTCTTTCTTAAGGTAGGAGTGTATCGCTATAAACTTCCCTCTTAGAAGTGCTTTTGCTGCATTCCATAGATTTTGGGTCATCGTGTCTCCATTGTCATTTGTTTCTAGGTATTTTCTTATTTCCTGTTTTATTTCTTCAGTGATCACTTCGTTATTAAGTAGTATATTGTTTAGCCTCCATGTGTTTGTATTTTTTACAGATCTTTTCCTGTAATTGATATCTAGTCTCATAGCATTGTGGTCGGAAAATGTCCTTGATATAATTTCAAATTTCTTAAATTTATCAAGGCTTGATTTGTGACACAATATATGATCTATGCTAGAGAATGTTCCATGAGCCCTAGAGAAAAATGTGTATTCTGTAGTTTTTGAATGGAATGTCCTATAAATATCAATTAAGGCCATCTTGTTTAAAGTGTAGTTTAAAGCTTGTGTTTCCTTATTTATTTTCATTTTGGATGATCAGTTCATTGGTAAAAGTGGGGTGTTAAAGTCCCCTACTATTAATGTGTTACTGTCGATTTCCCTTTTTATGGCTGTTAGTATTTGTCTCATGTATTGAGGTTCTCCTATGTTGGGTGCATAAATATTTACAATTGTTATATCTTCTTCTTGGATTTATCCCTTGATCATTATGTAGTGTCCTTCTTTGTCTTTTCTAATAGTCTTTATTTTAAAGTCTATTTTGTCTGATATGAGAATTGCTACTCCAGCTTTCTTTTGGTTTCCACTTGCATGAAATATCTTTTTCCATCCCCTTACTTTCAGTTGGTATGTGTCTCTAGGTCTGATGGGGGTCTCTTGCAGACAGCAAATATATGGGTTTTGATTTTGTATCCACTCAGCCAATCTGTGTGTTTTGGTGGGAGCATTTAGTCCATTTACATTTAAGGTAATTATCGATATGTATGTTCCTATTCCCATTTTCTAAATTGTTT